>NC_025996.2:23693538-23755575 GCF_000442705.2 Elaeis guineensis
AGCCTTCGAGGAACTGAAGAGGTACCTGGCCTCTCCGCCACTCCTCGTGAGATCGGAGGTCGGGGAGGTCCTGTACCTTTACCTGACTACGTCCCGGAGGCGGTTAGTTCGGTGCTCGTCCGAGAGAACGAGAACCGGGTTCACCAACCGATATATTATGTCAACAAGGTGCTCCATGAAGCTGAGACTCGGTACTCGAAAGTAGAGAAAATGATTTTCGCTCTAGTCATTTCAGCACAGCGACTCCATCCGTACTTTCAGGCACACGCCATCGTGGTCCTCACCAACCAGCCTCTGAGAGCCATCTTGCACCGCCCTGACACATCAGGACGGCTGGCGAAATGGGCTGTGAGACTGAGCGAATTCGACATCCAATACCGGCCACGACCTGCCCTCAAAGCTCAGGTTCTGGCCGACTTCATCGCCGAATGCCCGATGACCAACCTACCGTCGGGGGAGGGAAGCCCCGTGGAGGTCGGGACCTCCGACTGTGACCCCGACTCGGCCTGGATGTTGCACATCGACGGAGCTTCCAATGCTCAAGAGAGCGGGGCCGGTTTCCTACTCACCAACTCGGAGGGGGTGGTTACTGAGCACGCCCTCCGATTCGACTTCAAGGCCTCCAACAATCAGGCCGAGTATGAGGCGCTCGTCGCGGGTTTGAAATTGGCATTGGAGCTCGGGGTTGACCGACTCAAAGTCTTCTCCGACTCTCAACTGGTCGTTGGGTAGATCAAGGGCGAGTTCGAAGCACGAGATCCGACCCTGGTCAAATACCATCGAAAAGTGAAAGATCTCGTGGCACCCATCGAGTACTTCAAAATCTCCCACATCCCTAGGGCGAAAAATGCTCGGGCTGACGCGCTCTCCAGGCTCGCGACATCCGACTATGGTGCCTTGGGCCGGACGTTCGTGGAAAGTCTTGAACGGTCGAGCATCGATCGGGTCGAAGAGGTGCTGCAACTGACGGTGGAGTCGAGCTGGATGGACCCGATCGCTCAGTACCTGACCAATGGATCTACCCCCGAAGACCCTGCAGAAGCCAAGCGACTCCGGTGGGTGGCTTCCCAATATGTGATGATCGACGGCTGACTATACAAAAGGTCATTTTCGCTTCCCCTGCTGAAGTGCCTAGGGCCCACCGACGCAGACTATGCCCTCAGGAAAGTACATGAAGGAATCTGCGGCGATCACTTGGGGGGCAAGTCCTTAGCTTACAAAGTCCTGCGACAGGGCTACTACTGGCCCACTATGAAGAAGGACGCCGCCGAGATGGTTCGAAGATGCGAACTGTGCCAAAGGTATGCCAACGTACAACACCGACCCGCCAGCCAGCTTGCTCCGGTTATCGCCCCGTGGCTCTTCGTCCAGTGAAGAATCGACATATTCGGACCTTTTCCCCCAGCGTCCGGACAATGAAAATTCATCGTTGTCGTGATTGACTACTTCACTAAATGGGTGGAAGCCGAACCCTTAGCACAAATCACTGAGCGGAAGATGGAAGACTTCGTACAGAAGTCCATCATCTTTCGGTTCGGACTGCCAAACACCATCATTACCGACAATGGGCGGCAGTTCGACAACCAGGACTTCAGAGACTTCTGCGTGAGATTTCAGATCACGCACCGACTAACCTCGGTCGGGCATCCACAGTCTAACGACGAGGTCAAGGTGACCAACCGGACCATATTGCATGGGCTCAAAATCCGACTGAATGAAGCCAAGGGCCTCTGGGTCGAAGAGCTAAACTCCGTCCTGTGGGCGTACCGGACGACACCCCGTATCCCGACCGGAGAATCACCTTTCAGCTTGGCCTATGGAACGGAAGCCATGATCCCGCTGGAGATCGGATTGCCATCAACTAGGGTCGAGCAATATCGTGAGCCGGATAACTCCGAGTGTCGGAGGGCTGACTTGGACCTCTTACCTGAGCTCCGACGCGAGGCACAACTTCGTATGGCTTCTTACCGATAAAAGGTGGCCCGATATTACAACGCTAGGGTAAAGCCAAAGCTCTTTCGACCTGGAGACCTGGTCTTGAGAAAGGTGGAGGTCTCAAAACCCTTGGATCAGAAAAATTATCCCCGAACTGGGAGGGACCCTACAAGGTAGCCGACGCCTACGGATCGAGAGCTTACCGACTGGAAACCCTGGAAGGGAAACCCATTCCCCGGACCTGAAACGCCGACAATCTGAGGTTGTACTATCAGTGAACTCTGTACCTCCCCCATTTGGAATACGAACTCAGTTTAAACTTCGGAGTCTGAAATTTCGACCCTTCGACTGTGGTTCGGCGCTCACTAAGGAATGCGAGCCTCCGACGTCCCAACACGGACTTAACGTTCTACTGCGGGCCGTCGGACTGACCATCGACGATGCGTCGAATGTTTAAAGGACCGACGCACTTGCGAAAATGGGAGTTACACTCCTTCTACAACTTTCGGCTAGAACGTTCGGGCAGAACGATCGGCCGACTGCCGACCCCACTCCGGTCGGGAAAGGCAAAAGCGCCAACGCAACCAACGCCGCGTTCGTGACTTACCGATCGGGTCGAGCCGGATCGAAGGGTATTCGGCTTACCACCATTTATCACACGGTGCTACACAAGTGCCCGACCTAAGTCTGGGTAAGGGGAACTCGATTTGCCATCGCTTTTCCGACCAGACACGTCGACCGCGTGCGATGATGTACCAGACATAGTCCGATCGATCGCATCGGACGACATTGGGTCATCGGGGTGCACCCGAAAGTCGGTCGACTTCCTTCCCCACGAATGACCTTCGACTCCGCCGGCACGACCGACTCAGCGGACTCGTGCTTGGAAGTCAGTCGCCCCCGACTCACGCCAGGACGACGTACGTTCGACTCTGGCATTCGGTTTACGGCCTAACGACGGATGTTGGTCCAGGCCTTGAGACGGGGATCAGTGGTCGGGTTCATCTTGCTTACCCTATACCAACCACCGACTATCTCGACTAACGACTCAGGATGACGTTGGGTGTCCTAATGCGGCACGCCAAGGCTGCGGCTCTCCGACCTTATGACCCCACGATTACAAGTACATCCCAACAGGCAAGAAAAGGAAGTCGAAAAGGGAACTGGAAATTTCTTAAGTTCATTTGATTACAAAATCGGGCCGAAGCCTGGTTATAAGTGCGCAAGAAAAACAAAAACACTAAAGGAAGATAAGGCCGCGATCATCCTTCGGAGTCAATTTCCTCGACTGACGGAGCTCGGGGATGACCGGTGTATCTACCATGATTGGCACTGGGTCGACGGCCGAGACAGGATCGGTCGGTGCCGGATGCCTGGATCATGGGTCGGAGCCTGGTCAGGAGTCAGGGCCGTCCCTCCTTCGGCAATCTGTTCTGGGACGGCCTCTCCCCCGCAGCGACGCCCCCCGACGACGGTCGGCCATCTCCTCCGTGGCTTCGGTCCTCGGCCCCGGTGGAATGATGCCGCTGAGGTCCAGCTCCGGGTACAGAGCTTGGACTGCATCCCGACCATCCTCGTATCCCACCCGTACGACGTAAAGCCGGACTCCAGCAGCTCCTCTCGATACCGGTCGGAGCCACGAAAGTCGTCCACCGCCCGACCCGCTGACTCCTTCGCCGACCTCGCCTCGCTTCCGCCCGATCGAGAGAGTCCTTCGCCGACTCTGCCTCTGCCTTCGCTATGTCGGCATCGGCCTGGGCAATCGATAAGTCTCTTCAGCCTTGGTGAGATTCTCCAGGCTGACCCGAGCTGCTTGCATTCGGCCTCGAGCTCGGCGGCGACGCCGTCCCGTTCGCACCGCAGACGGTGCGCAGTCCGACCCTTGCGCTTGGCCTCCTTTCGGGCCGACTTGAGCTCGGACCCGAGACGAGAGACCTTGTCCACCACTTCGCCTTCCGGTCGGTCGACTGCTTCAGGTGTTCGACCAGCATCACCCTGTCGGCTTCGGCGGCCGTCCCCTGTCCTTCCAGGCCGCCGGACGTTCCAAACCTCCGGTACCCGGCTTCAAGTTCGGACATGGTATAGATCAGCTGCAAACGTGGGCGCTATGTCAGGAAAGCGAAGTAACGAAAACACTAAAAAGGAAGGAGACGAAGTGGAACTACCCCGACCATGGTCGGGTAGAACGAAGATAACATCTCGGTCACTTGCCGAGACCTCAGCACCTCCACGTCGGCTGGGAGAAGGATCCCCTGGCACAGTCTCCTGGCCAAGTTGTGGTCGGCAGCGCCGAGCTCCTTCGGGGACCTGAGCGTCAGGTGGCGCGGAGCGACTCCCCACCTAGTGTCGTCAGCGGGGTCCATCGGGGCTTTCCCCCGATTGGCCGCCCCAGCCATGGATCGGGTAAGGAGGGGATGCTCGAGTTTGACTGAGCACCCCCCGTTGCCGTCAGAGCCGATGGATAACGTTCGGGTTCCCGAACAGCGTCCGACGCTACTCCCGTCGGCGAAGTCGCGACGTTCCTTCAGCTGCTACCTCCGCCGGCCACTCCTCTGGTTGCACCGTCGGAGTCGAGAGTGCAATCACCGGCTCCGACTGATCGATCGCCGACGCTGCGACGGTCGGCGCCGCTGCGGAGGTTTCTTCGGCGGCGTGAAGGTCCGGCCCCCGATGTCGGCCACTTCCTCGCCGCGTATTGTCTGATTTCAGCGTCGGTCGGCCTCATCCTCGGCGGCGTCCTGCGATGCCGACAGAAGGATCAGTATATGTACGAGAACGAATGCCAAATAAAAAAGACAACCGATGGATCGGGCGATACCTAGACGGGGGACCAGGCTCAGACCAGCGTCATAGAGGCTTGTTCGGTAACAAGCTCCTCTGCTTCAGGACCGACATGTCTTTGAGTCGGTGGAAGTCCTCCCGGTCGTCCGCCTCCACTCGCTGTTCTCGTTTGCCTCGGTTCGAGGCACGCCCAGTGAGAAGGGAAGCCCCAGGAGAAGAAGAAAACAAAGAAAAATGGTTCTTCCACCCGTGAATGGACGATGGAAGAAGTGATAAGGAAAACCCTTCCGGAGGTTGAAGAGCCACCACCCTCGGGCCTTAGGTGGGGTCGGAGGATAAAAAATGCCCGGAAGAGAGAAATCCGAGGGTTGGTCGGTAGGAGCTGACACAAAGGGCGAAGCTGATTATCGCCGAACTGAGTTCGGCGCCAGTTGCATCGGACAGAGTCCGTAATAATCTAGCAGGTTCCGGACGAACTCCGGAATCGAAAGTCGAAGATCAGCCCGGAGGTCCTCGACGTACAGTGCCACTTGGCCCGCGGGCAGGTTGTTAACCCGACCGCCGGCCCCTGGGGCGGAAAGCTGGAATGCTCTGGGATATGATACTGATCCCGAAGCCGATCCACATTCGGCCCCGAAAGCGAGGAAACCTCAACTTCCGGAGTCGACCGAAGGTCATCGGTCGGGTTTTCCGACGAGCCTCCTGAGGTGAGGTTCTGGCCATAACACCAGAACCAAGGGGAAGACAAGACCGAAAAAGAAGGAGAAGGAAAAGAAAAGGTTTTAAAGAAGACCAGAGCAAAACAGAAGAGGGGCGAGCTCCGAACAAACCCTTGCGGGGGTGGGGGTGGGCGCGGCCGCGTCGACGATAGAGAGACCGCTTGGGCAGAGTCTCCGCAGCAAAATCGTCAGAAATGGAGCTTCGAATACAAGTGCCCCATATATATAGAGCTGTTCGACGGTCGAGATGATGCCGCGCCGATCGAGACTTCTCGGATGGGTGACACGTGGCGGCATCCGAGCCCCCTTTCGATCCGACGGTTCGGCACACCCATCCCGGAAAGGCCACGCCGCCTTCATTAAATGTGAGGGACACCGGGCCAACAACCCCTGACACGTGGGGGAAGGGCCGCGATTCGAAATTAAATTGCCCGCGGCGATTCGTGTCCCCGATGGAAGCCCGACAGCGACCCGCGCTCCCAGAACCGGCTCCGGATGGCGATTTGCATTCCCCAAAAGGCGTCGGACACCCGATCGACCTGACACCGGATCGTCCGGCACCCGATCGCCTGACACCGGATTGTTTGACGTCCCGTCATCGGACGTCGGGACACCTGACGACGACTTGACCGGACCATTGCCGGTGAGGTCGGCAAACTCGATCCAGGACTCGGCAAGGAATCCACTCCTTTCGCCCAACGTCCTACCCGCGTGGAGACGCGGGCCAACACGACATCAGGCTCAGGAGTGGGGGGGGCAACTGTTGGGATATACCGACCGCCTCCGTCCGCCGACCGACACCGCCGACCGACTCCACCCGACCGACACTGCTGACCGACTCCACCCGACCGACTTCGCCGACTGACCGCGGGCGACACCGACAGTGACTACGATTGCACTCCGACCGGGGCGGATCGGCCTAGCGGCCCCACGTCGCCTCCGATCGCCTGAGGGCCGACCCCCCGTCACCGACTTCCCATCGGATGGGACGTCACGACTCACCATCAGTTTGGATGGCTGTCGTCCCACCTCTATAGGCCCTCCTAGACGCGGATGAGCGGCGTGGGCTGCAGTTCCATCAAGTAAACGCCATACGAACGCCAAGGGGCATTACCCTGCCAGGAAGCTTGGGGCGCTGTCCTGTTAAGGACGAGAATTAATTTCTGGACCTGTCAACTTTGTCAACGACATGACAACTTCCGGCGATTTGACAACTCTCCAGTTGTCTACGTCACCGACGGCGAGGCCATACCACCTCCAACTATAAATCGGGGAAGGCAACAGTGCTAAAGGGGCTCCTCCGGAAAAAAACACTCAGGCTTGCGCTCTCTCTCTCTCTCCCCGTAGAGCTCCTTATTTCCTTTTCACTGTTGCCTAGTCTCCTCTCTGACTTAACCGTCGGAGGGTTCCTGCCGGAGCTGCCTCCGATCAGCGTGGATTTCTTTTGCAGGTGCTTGTTCCCGGCGACGAGGGAATTGGCCGCAACAGTCTTGATGGCAGTGGAGCACAAAATTTGTTTATATGTCTATCTACATCTTTCCCACCGGGTGCCATGCATATTGCTTGATTGAGGACAAAGAAGAAAATTCAAATGATTGTGAAACTTTGGCCTCTATTGAATTCATTTGGAAGTTAGTTATTGACAAAAGAAAAGGAAAAAAAACTCATAAACTCTCTCATTGCCCTCCCAGAAAAATATGTTGTACCGTGGCTTTTGGTCGGTTAAACAATCAATATTATTTGAATGAACGACAGGTGAGGTAGCAAAATCCATCTTTCAGCTATCATGTTGTAGTTGCAAAGACAAGACAAACCTACATCTAATCTAAACTAGTCAACCTATAGGTGGGCAGGGGTCAAAGAATAATTCCGTAAGAAAAAATAAGGATCAAGGTTACTCTTAACAGGAGCCTGTCCGCCCAAGCCTATCATTGTAATGCATTGGTTATGAGAATGATTTTCATGAACTCGATCAAACATAGATCCTATAAAGATAGATAGTTTATCCAGTATATAATGCATAGCATAGCTATATGCCTGTACCTTCATTTTTTTTAAATTTATCAATATAAATCTCGAAAGTCTCAATTAATTATTCTTATCCTGCTAAATTTTTTTGTTATCCTAAGATTGGGCTTGACCCATATACCAAGCTAACAAGATTGCTGGAGAGATTAGCTGGTTTGGTATCCCACACGTCTTCAAGGTGAAAAAGGATGGTCAGATAATAATTTCAATGTGCATGCTACGATCTAAAATACCACAAACAAAAAAAAATTACATGTTGAATAGTATTCGATTGGAATCCTCCAATGTCTAAGTTAGACCCAGTTTTTAAAGAATAATAGAAGTTTTGTGAGAGTGATGTGGTAGTAGCACGAAGCAAATAAAATAGCTTAAGGGTCCCTTGTGAGATATTTATAGGCAAGGACAAACGTCCATTCTTAAGGAAATCAGGCGTGTCGCTTGTTCGCCATGGAAATCGATCATGACGGTCATCAGTTGGAGAAAGAGGTTAAAATTCAAAGGACTCTTCATCCGTATATGGGTTGGCTACATAGCAGGTTTTTATTGATTGGGCGTGGCGAATTCTTATTGCTTAGCTTGCCATGTCTGCTATAGTCGGTTGCGAGATGAATCAACTATTATTCCACCGGGACATCCATCAATACATAGCTCCAACCAGATTAACGTTGGATGGCACATATGCCTTTTGGCATATCCGGATCCAACTTGATTCAGGTTAGTTGTGTGACATCTATTGATTAGAAACTTGGCTCTAATCCGGATTGAACCCAGAACAAGCCCGATGCGCTGGCACTGAACGCACGGTTGCTGGCCGTGAACCGGGTCCTGGTCGACAAAGCTCAAGCCCAGCCGGTTTATTTCTGTACTGGTCTCTTGCTTCTCCGAGACTCCCACCGACCATCAAAAATTCTCCAAACCCCTCCCCCGGGACCACGCTTCTAGTTTATTCGCTTTCGTGTAGCGCAGCGCCTGGACGCGATCCTCTCTCACCGAGCGGTACCCTCTCTTCTGCCCTCTTTGTTTCTCACCGAGCGCTACTCTCTCCTGCCCCCATATTCTTGTCCTCAATTTATGTTTCCCTTCGATCTCATACACATGAAGTTGTCAAGACGATGAATTCTTGATTTTTCGTCCCTTTTGATCTTCGATGCATTGGAATTGCTGGTGTTTTTTTTTTCTTAAGTCCAAGCTCGCCGTTTGATTTTTTGGTTTTGGTTTGGAAAATTGAAAATTCGTTACTTGAATTGAACTGCTAAATCACTGCGACGTCTTAGACTTTGTTTAGGGTTTATATTTTTGCGCAAAAAAATCTCTGTCTCGACGCTTTTCGCGTGCATTAGGCTGTTTGATCACGCCCAGACTCTCTTCTTTTGGATAGATGATGTGTTCATGGTTGAATTTTTTCATCATCTTGTTAGATTTTGAAGTGTTAATGCCTAACATCATGCCGATGCCAAGACTCGACATATATTGGTCTTGGCAGGATGCTGCGTCTTTGCGTCTGTGGATGCTAAATACACTGATGATCTCAGAAGATCACGAAGAAAACTAAAATTTAATAGCTGAAAACATGGAGTCTTTAATTTTTTAAATTGTTTTCTCCAATGCATCAATGAGGATTGGAATTCGATAGGTGATAAATAGCAATGAGTGCGTTCTTCCTGAGACATGATAAATTATGGTGCTGTGAACACATCCAGATATTATAGAATGATAATATTAGCTTTGAAATTCATTAAGTGCCTGTTTCCAGGCTTGGCTTCCATGGTGAATATAACTGCAAGGAGGGGATAAGATGAAGAGAGGAGCCAAGGGAAAGAAGAAATTGGGAAAACCAAGTTGTCTGATCAATCCTGCTACTTCATGGGTTTCTAAATAGATTTTGGCTATTCTCTTGGGATTACAGGGCCAATCAGGCTCACCAATTCCTTCTTTTCAGCTGAACTGCACCGATGTGGATGTTTTATGGGGATTTCCTAGTCAAGCATCCAGGTGCACCTTAATCAGTCTGAACTACGTAGAAAAGTTATCTTCAATATGAGGATTTCAAATTACACATGATGACGGTCACATGCTTTTGAATACAAGGATATTAAAACTCAAGAATATGGTAATGGCTTTTGGGTCAGATGGACTAAATTACTAAATTTCAGTATTTTAATAATTATGGGGGATTTTAAGTTACATATGATGAGGGTCATGAGCTTTTGAATACAAGGATATTGCAACTCAACAGGATGGTCATGGCTTTAGGATCACAGGGACTACATTATGAAATTTCAGTGCTAAAAAAATGTGGGTACAAGTTAGTATATGTTCTAGCAAGAGAAACAAATAGGCTTACAGGTTGAGTCCTTTTGTTTTTCTTCCATGGAAGGAAGAGGGGGGAACCTTTGTCTAGCTATAAAAACTTTGAAACTTTAGAAGACACAAAAACTGCTCTTTGATTCACTCCTTCTATCTTGATAACTATTTGAATCACCTTTTCATACAGTGTACATTGTTGGAACTATCTATTATTTCAGTTCCCTGAATATGGGATATGAATATAAAAGGCACCTTTATGCAGCCCCATAACTATTTTTTTTTTTTTAAACAATATGTGATGCAGTTTTGCTTTCCACTTTCCAGTATAACCTCTCTCGTTGGTTATGTTTACCATGAGACATATCCTAGTTCCACTGAGAGCTTTGACCTTGGAATATGATGAGTTCAACTCCCAGTACTTGCACAGTTGTTGAGGTTGTTGGGTTTGGCAGACCCTAAATTCAACTGTAACTGATCTAACTTAGACCTGAGCTAGATTGAAAAAGAAAAAAAAAGAAAAATGGATTGATTGGTTGTCTATATGCCTTCCAAACCTAGATTCAATGATTCAATCACATTGGTCATATGTTTGCAAAACTGCACTTGACATGAACACTATAGCTTACTTGGCTAGGACCAAACTAGTTCAAAATGGTTGGGTTTTTTCCATAAATTTGGATTTGAAATCTCAACCTAAATTAGTTGCAAATTTATTTTGAACCATCTAATTAAATTATCTAGATTTGGACCTAAAGGCAAACTAGGTCCAGTAAGGATTGTGTCCAGTTCACACCTCATCTAGTTTATTTGCACCTCCAGAGTTAAACTTGACCTCTCTGTCTGCATTGGCTACCATTTTAGCCACCACTACTAGGTAGAAGGAACTATATGAAACTTTAGGTTCAAAATATTGAGTAATATTCTCTTTCATTCCCTTCCCCTTCATAACTGTCTATGTATTAAGGAATCATCGAGTCTCCTAGTGAATGCCCAGTGCTCTAATCTTTTGAATCAAAAACCTAACATTCTTATTCCTTCCATTTCTTAAAATAATAAGTATCAAGGTGGCTAACCTTCATCCATTATCCTGCCCCTTCAATTTGCTGGACAACTTACCTTTGAATGTGAATATTCTATGGCACGAATTCTTTTCATGTATATCTTCTTATTATCTATTATGACTAATGCCTCTCTAGGTTTTATTGACTGATTCTTATTCATGACAATATAGACTTCTAATTGTAGTTAACTAGGAATATACAATTATAGATGAGTCATTGTTTTTTTGTTTTTTTTGTTGATAGTATGTCACTGTTGTTTGAAGTTTTCATTGGAAACATACAGAAAATTTCAAATTTCAAATGTTAATTTTAATTACTTGTGTTGAATTGCCTAGTGATAGGATCACTGGTGGGCAAAGTGCTGGAATCCAGGCAAAATGGTATGTTATATGGATTCAATTCTCAAAACTGTCATTATTACAGCTTTCTTTTATTATATATGGAGTTATTGTAATGTTAAATTTAACTTCTGAAATCCATATAATATTGACTGCTGTGTTACTTATATATATATGTGTGTGTGTGTGTGTGTGTGTGTGTGTGTGCTTTTTCAAGTGGTGCATCATTCATTGTGATCTTTGCGTTCATAATTGTTCATTACATGTTGTGGCACCGTTTCCTTTTTAAGAATGCTGTAATATGTTTTTGAGGGATCTGATTAGAAGGTCAAAATTCAAATATTGGCTCAGGTTTTATGCATTTTATTCTCTGAAAATATCATGTTGTTGGTATTGAAGATTTTGCTTTACAATGTGTGCACAAATAGTCACTGTTTAGAGTCTTAGGCTTTACAAAGTACGTTCAAGGCTTGCCACACCTTAAGTCTGAAAGCAAGGAATAATGTATTATAAATGATGCAAATGCATCAAACAGATTCTCATGTGCAGTGCCTGCTTTGCTCCTTTTTTTATTTCTTTTGAGAGGCGTGCACATTAGGCTTTGAGAATAAATACCGCTGGTAGGAGGAGGGATAATTTTATCATCATCGTCGTTTCATTATTGTCATTTTTTTGTGATGTCTGTACTCTCAGTGTTTTACATAGATATTGTAAGATCAGTTTGTAGGACTAATTGCATGATGTTGGACATTAGAGGATGTTTGATCATGTTTTTTAGAAGTCAAGTCAAACTTAACAATCATATCCTTTTAAGCTTGCTTTTTCACATGATTTGTCATATGCTTTGGATCTATCATTTAAAAATCCAAGAAGCTTATGCTTTGCTATTCACTTTGTTGAGGTTCCTAAGGGTCTATGGACCTTTCTGGGTGTTCAGGTACCTTTTTCCCGTTTTCTTGTCATATTTTTAAATAGATGGTAGACAATGAATCTGTGCCTTTCCCATCTTTCAACAAAACATTGAGAAACTTTATTCTCATCTGCTTACTAGTGGAATTTTCAACCTAATAGGAGGACAGTTTGCTTTTTTAGGACGTTCTGCACCATATATACATATTTATATAAGATTCAGGTTGAGAGGGTGGGATATATACAATTACCAGTATTCTTGCATGCAAAATTTAATGTCCTTCCTGTCTACAGATCTAGCAAACTTTTAGCATGTTTGGGCTAAGTATCCGTATCAGAGATATCCAAAACACTAGATTACTTAATGTACTTCTAGTGAGTATAACTTCTCATTGATCATATCTGAAAGATGGAAGATTGAAATATAATAGTTATGAGGACTTGTCATCAGTCTGTACTGTTTTTACCATGGATTTGATAACCTTTGGAAGAATAATTTTATACATGTTCAAAAATATCATTTGTGGCTTATAGAATACTTTAATTCTCTTAGATATTATCCAGACCCACCTAGCTTACTTGTTGGTTGCCTAGCTGCATCCTTTACCATGCTTATTTTTGGTTACCTGCATTTTCTTTTTTATTGACACAATATTATGTGTCCATCTGCACTCTTATTTCTTAGATCAGTGCAAAATAAGGGATTAAAAGTTCTAAGCTTAACACCCAAAATACTTTCAAACATGTCCACATAACTAACTTTGTCATGTTTTATATGTAAATGCTAATAACTCAGCAAGCACTTGCCGGATGGTTTGTGATTATACATGCATTTATTTGATAGGTCTTTTGATCCATATCTAAATCTCTAGTACTTGGGGAACTGGGTTCTGTTCTAGTATTTATACTCCTATGCTTAGCAACCAGAGATCTTAATTATTGGGTGATTCATCTGCAAAAAATCTGGATTTGGATAATAATAGGGATGTTTCTTTACATAAGACATAAGTCATGGATAAATTGATTGAAATCGTATATAGTGATTTTTGAGAAAAAAGTTGCGTATACAAAGATAATGCAATAAACTATGTGAAAATTGGCGAAAAAGGAGAAAGAAAAAAGTGGATGAGAATAATTAGTAAGAAGATCTCATTAAATGAAAGAGATATTTATAACTTTAAATTATACAGAAAACAGCCTAATAATCTTATTGGATTAGTAAATTGTATGGCAAAAAGATTAAAATGAGTATCTCATTAAGTTAAGAAGAAGATTAAACAGCTTGGAAGATAGAAAGGTAAATAGTCGGAGTGTTAAGATCAAAAATTAAAATTTAGGTTTGCAACAAGAGCATGTTTTTAGTCCCTCAACCATGTAATAATTTCTGTGATATCAAAAAATAGAAATAAAACTATTAACAAAGGCAAATAACCAATCATATAATAATTAGTGTAGCTCTTTCTCTCCAATCTAAATTTAGTATGAAAAGAGAAGGCTGTTCCTTGTTGTCTGGAACTGGTCAACAGACTAGTTCGTATGCATTGTCTCCCGTCACTGCAATTCATGATTACATTAGAGAAGGGAAGAAGAGAGATATGAATATGGTGAAATGGCAGTTCTACCTTACATATGTGTGCATGTGCGTGGGCTGTGGGCTTCCTACTTTCTCCCCTCTCTCCCACCAACCCACCCCCCCCCCCCGCCTGCGCCTCCCATGTTGGAAAGGGGGAGTGATTGCCCCGCCACCCGGCCCCCCCATTTTTTTTTTCTGGGAGGTAGTGTGTTTTGTGGTGGGGGGGGGGGGAGTTGGAATGCAATAAAAGGGAGATGTTTGTATATGTTATTGGTATATTTGCTTGAGTAGGAATATAAAAAGTTGAGTCTTTGAAGGTGATAATTCCAGACATGGAAAATTTACTGCAAATGGGCATCCTCAAATTGTGTTTCTGGATGGACTTTCCTTTTACACTAAATAGATTGGGCTGGGCTTGCTTATTAAAATGTGGTGGGAAATATCCTAGTAGTGATAAATCAAGGGAAACTAAAGAATAATTTCATGAGCATGAAGAGGACAAAGAAACTTTTGAATTTCTTGTTTTATTAAATAGAAAAATATATTGTGAAGTAGTTCTGTCAGCCAATATTTGTGCATCATGCATCATGACAATTTTTTGAATGGGGACTGGGTAAATAATTTTTTCCTGGCTGTTGATTGTGCCCTATGATTGGCTCTCTCTGCATCTTTGTTAATTTCTGCTTTATTTAATTGTTGCAATGCTTTAGTTGCTAGCTTTTTCATCACAAAAGCAGCCTAAGAAAATGGTTATAAATATACATATAACACATTCTTCGGAAAGGTTTTGATTTTCAGTGAGTAAATCTGAGTCCACAAGTTGGTATTCTGATGATAGTTTAACTGTGTTTAATGTTCTTTCCATGTATACATGCTGAAAACTTAGGTCTGTATAGCGTAGCACTTGTATCATCTTCTTCTGTTGTTCATTCATAAATAAATCGATATCTTATTTCATCATAACACTCGAGAGTGGCAATATTGGAGTCATATGGTTAAGCCCAGTGTCAGATCTATTGATACACTGGATTAAAATTTTCTACAACATCACAACCAAGGTTTCTAAAGGTTTCTAGTACTAGACTGCACTGTTCTGTACAGGACAGGTATGGAACTGGTATATGATACACTTCCCATACTAACACTAGGCACTGGACCAGCACACTTAGAGCTGGAAAACAGGTAAAATATAATCCTGCAGTGTGATTCAGATTGAATTTGGATGCAAATTCTTGTATCCCATCAAATCCAGATATGGATCTGAATACATAGTTACAATTTTTGCTGGATCTGGATCTGGATCTGGATTTTAAGGATTATCCGGATCCCAGTCCAGATATCTGGCCCTTCAACTAAGAAAAAAAATGCACCAACGTAATTCCTTAAGTTAGAATCAAAACTATGCACTCCTACCTAGCTTAGAAGTCATTAACCACTATATTAATACTCAGCCTGCTTTAAAATGGTGGGTAGTTATACTTGTTTAAAATCTATTCACATCCTTAAGTTGAGTTATTTAAAATCTGTTTTGATGTTTAAATAGTTAATTTTTTTTTCCATAAAAATTCTATCCTTTCTTGTAGAAAATGAAAAATGAATATGCTTTATTTTATCCTTTGCAGTGTTTTCAAAAATTTATTGTTTAAATTATTTAAATAATATCAATAATTTTATATATTCATATATTTTTTGTAATTTTTTCACAAGTTTTCTAGGATTCATGGCTACTTTCTATTTAGGCTACAATTAAAGAGCAGTGTGGATGATGAAGCTATGTCACTTATAGCATGTTCTTTGATATAGAAAATATATTTATATTTTATTTGTTGTTATATTTTAAAATAATTTTAATGTTTTAAATATATTTTTAATGCAAACTCAATTTGACCAATTGACTGGGCGGTCGGACCGATGACTCAATGAACCGAAACCTGCAAGGTCTGTCAGCATCCTAGGTTAATATCTATGCGTTAGATTCTTACCTAGTTACTCGTATGTTACGTGTGATCTGGATAATGGATCTTGTTCCCATCCTGTATAGTTATGTTATTGATAGTTCTCTTTATTGAATTTTGCTCAAAATCTGATTTGTCTCCGAAATAATATCCAACTTATAGCTATATTTGGATAGAAAAGATATGGATATAAGTAATATCAGGCTTGTATCTTTATTCATTTCAAACAAATGTTCATATTGTTAATATTTGATTCATATTTGTACCATTTAGAACAAATATAGATGCTAACTTGGGATCCATTTACTATCCATATCTACATTCATATCCACTGGAAAAACATGGGTACTTTTATGGATATACTTATATCCGATCTTTATCCAATCCATTTTCAGCCTTAGGCATACTGCACCAATACTCCATATGTCCATACCAATTGGATGTTAGTATTGGTAGTTTTTCCAGTACTTAAAACCTTGATTACAAGCATGTACTTCCTTTTCATATGTAAACTTTTTATACACATCTAAGCAATTATTTTCAACCTCCTTGACTTTATTACTATCAAATGTTGCAGTTCTTTAACGGTTTTGGTTATCATGGAAGTTCTTTTGAGCAGACATACCGTTGCTATTCTGCATCTTTTATTGATAAGGTTTGGTATTCTTTTCTTGCTGTTACTCACATGGTTTTACTGAATTTTAAGTTTTCTATAGATCGCAAGTTCATGATCACTGAATGCTGTTTATGCCTTTCACAGCTATTTCCTTGATGTCCAAGGATCGCTTGATTTGTATGGTTGACTATTTTCTAACACTTGCCAAATATGCTCTGGGTTTCACTCAACATTTCATAATGGAGCTACTTATTGGGGGGCAGGAATTGCAATAGACATAGTTGCCAACCATGTGTATTTTTTTTTTTATCAAACAATTGTTTTCTGGGATGTCATGGCACATGAGAATTTCAACAGATATACCATTTCCACCAGGATACTATGGTATCATGTCACAATCTTGTCTCCATGATTGTAAGGTGGTAGAGCAGATCAAATATTTTCATCATGTTCTTTTTTGGTCCAACATCATGTTCTTTTTCAATGTATACATATTCTGTGTGGCATCCCAATTATGCTTTGAGGTTATAGAAACATGACATTGGAACTAATATTGGTTCGATACTGTTCTATAGCCATGATTTGGGAATCCTAACTCCCCTACTCTTCATACTTGGCACCATCTATATTAGGAGTGGAATTGATCAATTATCTTTTCCCCCTTTGGGCTTAGAAAATTGTTGTATGCTCACAGCACATTCGAGATGGTGTTTTCCATTCAACTTGATGGAAGTGGTGCTCGTCATAAGTGGATCAGCTGATAATTCTGGTCCTTGGGATGTGTAAAACACAGAAACCAACTCATGGATATGAAATCATCTTTCTTTGTTTGGCTTAGAAAATATTAAAATACTTGTATGGAATTCACCCTTTCAACTTGTTAGAAATGGTATTCATTTTAAATGGATTAATTAATAATTCTGGTATGTGGGACATGTACAATGCAAAACTAAATAACTAACATGGATGTGAAGTTATCTATAATACGCAGAAAAATCCGCAAGCCTGGCCGATCACTTAAGATCAATCTGTATATAAATACAAAATCTGCACTAGAGACCCTTTATCTAACTGATACTTGTTATATGGTCATTGTTCGTCAGTGCCGTAATCATGTTCAAAAAGCAACATAGTAACGGATCTTTGTTAACAATTGTGTATGCATGGAAAAATCACAACATTGTAAGCTCATTGAGAACAAAGTAGATGTAGCAAACCATTTAGCTTGCTGCACAGATTTCTTAGTATCTATTTGGAGAAGAGGTTGGCTTATTGAAGGCCGCACCTTCTCTTTAAGGAATTAAAGGAGGAATGAAGTTCTCTTGGAAAGAGATGATGACAACACAGAAGATCTGTCATTGATATCAAGACTAATGAAGCACCACATTTGATCTCATTGACCTGATACCCCTTGAGAACCCTTCATATTTCCTCTGTTTCTACTCAAATCTGTGTTTATGGAAGTAAACAATCACCTGCATACACAGCAACAGATTTGAGCAGTAACAGGGCCTTAAAGGCATAAGCATTAGTGAGATCTGAAGGATTTATTAAGAAGAATGAGAAAAGAGAAGAAATGAATCCGGAAATGAGAGAACAAAGGAGAAAGGAGGCAGAGCATACCGGTTGCTATTTTGCCTGGCTGTCTTTACGGTTAGGGCTACCAAGGTTGGTCCAGAAGACCAAAATATCCCTGGATAGCAGCGCTTAGTATATGCCCTTTTCTCAATACGATTTTAACCAAATATAGTTCCATTTACATGATTGACATCGCAAAGAAGCGCATTATTCATCCCTTCAGAAGTTCAAATCTTCAGGAATTTTAAAAAACTTGCTGAATTTGTACCTGCATTTGACCTGTGAAAGTTTTATAGCTGTCATTAGTAGGGTGAAGCTAAACATGAAACTTGAAAAATTTGCAAATAATTTTTCATTTCAGACACAAGTCTTCGTGTTAATATCTTTTCATTGCACACTAAAGTCTTTCTGTTTGAGAGGATCACGTAATTGACATGTTGACAGTAGTGCTTCTCTGCAATTTCTTGACTTTGCAATCTTTGCAAAATGAAAAAGGGAAAAAGAGATTTTGACCTTCTAATGACCTGATAAAATATGGGCCAACCTGAACCAGATATGATGAAAATATGAAAAGGGTTCAGGTCAGGCATCCAGATGAGATAGATTGACAAGGTTGGTCAGCTTGAAGGAAAATGGGGATTCATTTGCCATTTTTTTACCTGCTAAGCTGTCCAAAATGAGAATCAGACTGATATCTCATAAAATGGAATTTTCTTTGGCATTTAGGACAAGTTTTTTATGTTAGCAACGAGCTAGTGACTTTTTTGTGTAAAATAGGAATTATTTATTATTTCTGTTTTGTTTTAATTAATTTAATTAATTAATTATCACTATTATTAATATTTTTCTGCCCAGTTGATCCAATCTGATGCAAAGCCAACTGATTTGGTTATGGACTTGCAATTCTCAAATATGGTCAAATCTGGTTGAGCCTGGGTTAATCATTTTTTGACAACAAATTTGACCTGATCTAAATCCAACTAAGTCCGCCGAATTGCCATGCTACTGATGTGCAGGTTTTAGGTGACTGACTGGTATAGATTAGTTTTCTTGATATCTTTAATTTCAAAATGGCGGGATATTTCATTTCATTTTTCTGTTTACTTCTCGAAGCCTTACAATAAGAAAAAGACAAAAATGTCTTATCCGGTTCACTGAATTTCAATAAAGAGGACTGCTTTTCACCATTATTCTAAAATTGGAGTTTGTTTTTTCATTTTTATCCTTGTAATAGTTGTAATTTCTCTCTCTGCAGCCCCATCTGGAGAGTGGTGATAAAAGTATGTATTCTCCAAATCCTTCATTAATCTATATCAGTATCATATTTTGCATTTTTCTTATTATACTATATCAACTGCTGATGACCTAATATCTTTTCTGTTATTTCAGTTATAATGCCGCCCTCTGCTCTTGATCGACTTGGTGAATTGAACCTTTTCCCTGTTTTTCCCCTTATGTTTTGAACTCAATGTTACAGGCTATGAATATAAAATAAACATTCATTTATTTGGCTGATTGTATCTTTCTGATTTTTTTTTTTTTAATTTTTTTGCAGCATCCTTGCACATCGATTATCCAATGTTATTTGAACTTTGCAATGCTGCAACTGAACGGGTTTCACATTGTGGAGTTCTAGAGTTTATCGCTGAAGAGGGCATGATCTACATGCCATACTGGGTAGGCATCATTAAGAGAACTCTTAATTTAATTTGTTTAATCTAATTTTTCTACAAATGGTGCTCCGTGCTACAAAGGCACCTGCTGATTTCTTTTGATTTTTCTTCCTTTTGTCTTTAGATGATGCAAAATCTTCTTTTACAAGAGGGAGATACTGTGCGTGTCAAAAATGCCACCCTCCCTAAGGGTACATATGTGAAACTGCAGCCTCACACGAAAGACTTTCTAGATATCTCAAACCCCAAGGCCATGTTAGTAATTTGCTTATGTACCTTCACTAGCATATCCGCAGGGTCCTGTATCATATTTGTTATTGATGCTTTTGTATATAAAATGGAATGTTATTGTTCTAGTAATTGATTAGCTGCATTAGCATGGCCGGGTATTAACCCTTTTTCCTTTACTGCAGCTTGGAGACAACGTTAAGGAGCTTCTCCTGTTTAACTACAGGTGATAGTATCATGGTAGCTTACAACAATAAAAAGTACTACATAGATATTGTGGAAACAAAACCTGCTTCTGCAATTAGTATCATCGAGACAGACTGTGAGGTGGACTTTGCACCTCCACTGGATTACAAAGAACCTGAACAACCGCTACAACCTTCAATTCCTCCCAGCAAAGCACCAGTTCAAGGTTCCCATTCTGGATTACCCATTTACCCTTCTGATAGCTTCTACTTTTATTTCTTTGATTTCCTTTCATTATCCTTTTGTTTTCAAATTTATGTTGCTGAAAATAAATGTGGCTTATCCATGCAAAATATAGGTCCATTTTCTTCCTACAAATGTTTCTAAGATTTGTTAGTTCCATCATCTATAACCTGCCTTAATATTTCTATAAATGTATTTTAATATGCTTTGCCTGTATGGATGTTCCTCGTGCTGTTTTCAGTCAGAAGATAGTGTGTTATGTCATGCTTCCAAAGGCCGAAGATTTTGTGTGAAGAGCTAAACTATACTGCGGCAATTTTGCTTTTAGTTTTTTTTTTCCTCTTGTGATGGCGGAAAGTGTTGTGCTTGAGTAGCCATGTCCTGTTTTCTATGTGTGTGTGTAGGCTGTTGTCCCGATTAAATGTTCACCACATTATAGTTTCTCCTTAAGTTGCACAACATTGTCAGAGATATTGTGCAAGGCTGGCTTGTATATTCCTCTACACAGATTCTTGGTTTTAATTACTAGAATTCTCCTTGTTGGCTACATGCCTCTGCTGGATATTCTTGTAACCAAAATTACTAAAATAGACTTGTCACCTGCTTGCAACAAAAATTATATCAGTCAGTACTGAAGTTATTGAGGAGTTCAAATATAAATTTCTTTTTATAGTAGCATCAAATATGGATCTTTGATGGTCTCATAGGTACAATTAATCTTTCAGGCCTTCCCTTCAAATACAGGTGGATGAGTGTTAGGTTTAGTTTCTTGATCTCCTTTTTCAGTGAAAATTATTGATCCATGTGACTGCTTGTTGGGACTTCTAGGATTCTGAGTTGCTTATCTGGAGAGATGAGCTACCATGAAGCATGGACAACTTTTCTGTGCACGCACATAAATGGTTTCTTTTAGTCTGGACTTTCATTTTAATTGCATGTGGTAGGGTACTGCAGTAATAATTATCATATAGGTCACTTAAATAACTATTTATCTTATAACAACTTAAATATGGGTGTAAGCCTGACTGGATTTTGTCTGCTGATACCAAGTTTGCGATTGGTGGAAGCCAATAATGTTATTTCTAGCAAAAGGTTAGCTGCTTTTAATGTTTGCTTGTCATGCTGCAGTTGAGAAATTAATTCATTTGTGTTGCTGGGATTAGTTGATTCAATTTACATATGTGAACAGCCTACTTTGTAACTGCTGACAAATCAGAAATCTTGCTTTTTGTATGTATGTATCGTTTTGCAGCTCTGATGTTTGTCTGCACTGAGGCACTATTTTTTGGATTCCTCATCTTGCATGAAGTGTTTTTCATAGGCCACCTTTGATGTATGTCTGAGATAGGAAATTTTTGTTTCAGTCCTGTATACATAATTAGTTGGACATCTATGTTTCAAGGCATCTGATGATTTAGTGAAACGAGAGATTACTTGTGTTTTATCAAAATTTATGATGATTTATGTACTCTCTTGAAAGTTACAGTTCAAGAGGCTGAAGCTGATGCTGGACCAAAATTCAGCCCCTTTACTGGCATTGGGAGGCGATTGGATGGAAAGCCTTCAAAGCATCAAGAGCCAACCATCTTTCTTCTGTAGTGAATCGTCAGATGGAAGCACCACAAAATGCGAAGCAGCACTCAACAGCATCTACTTCACAGAGTGGTAGTTCTGCACATCAATCTGTGGGAAAGCTCGTCTTTGGTTCAAATGCAAACCATGCTCCAAAAGAAGAACAGAAGGTGTGCTTAGCTAATGCTGCTAATCTAACATCCATCTCTCCGTCTCTCTTACTCATGCTTCTTTGCATGTAAATTGATTGTTTGGGAAGTGAAAGGAATTTGACTAGTTTCTCTTCCAGAAGATTTCTCTTCTCGGCCAACCCATATAGGTTACTTATTCAAAAGCTAGTATGCAGGTTGAAGCTAATATGCGTAGTAGTGTCAGTGGTAGCTCATTTTCTCGGTGGAAATAATCTATAGCACCGAGTTCTTTTCTGCAGCTTCATTTTATAAGCTCAGCTGACTGAATTTTTTCCAGGGAATTAACTATTTATTTTTAGATTAGTAGAGCTCATCAAATATGCTTTTTAAATTTTTGCAAGAAGGATAAGAGGAGAGGTGCATAATAAGCATGGTTTCTTGGGTTGCTTGCCTCCTTGCGCTCATTGGAATCTCTGGATTGCAAGAAACCAGATATTGTTGTTAATTTATTATCGAACTATTGCAGTGTATTTAGACAGTCATATACATAATATTCACCTGTTATGTTAAACCTGAAAAAAAAGAGGAGGAAACTGAGGTAAATATCAAAAATAACCTATGGGTACAAAACCAATCAGTTTTTCTCGAGTTTTTTGATACCACAATTAGAATGCCTGAATGGAATCTCCACCATGCATTAACTTGTGCTGATTTGTGTTGCAGGTGGCCACAAAAGAAACAAAAGCAGAAGCTCCTGAAAAAGAAGAGCCCAAGTTCAAGGCATTTAGTGGGAAGAGTTACTCATTGAAGGGATAATTAATTGTTCACTGTATGTGTCTTTTCATGAATCAAAAAATGTTCTTTTCACACATGAGATATGTTTCATAATATGTTTGCACACCAAGGTTTCCTTGATATATAAATATGCATCTTCACATTGAAACAGACATATTCCAGTTTTCACCAACTTGTGAATATCTGATGTTTGAGTCAGTCACAATTTAAAGTTTGACTTTAAATTATATGATTTGTGACCTAATAGAGAAGTAACACTGTCAAAACAAAGGATACTTAATACGTGCAGAAAACATAGTTGATGTTCTAAGAAATGTGGAATTTGAAATGCTGAATCTTGTTGAATGATTCCTGAGATTTCAGTGATAATTGGATCATTATTAGTAAGTTAGGGATATTATGGATTATTGCCAAATTGTTGTGAAGGTGGAATATTTACATTCAATGAGAGATTTTAGAAGTAGTTAACTTGTTAACTAATGATATCCGCTGATATCGTTGCTATTGTTTTTATTACTTTGTTCAATCTTGCTTTTGCATGTGGTAGCATGAAAGCACATTAGTTTGATCATGTTCAAAATTCAGTTGTTTCTCTCTTTAATTTACATCATGGTACTTTTGAAAACCTTTATGTTTTCACATGCTATAGAGATTTTTCGGTTTTCTTCGTAGTTGGGTAATTCTGAACTGACAGCAAATCTCATAATCTCGTTCCCTGTTAGACTACTTAACTGGTTCGAATTATTCTTCTGCTATTCTTGTCAGATAAGCCAAGACCACGATTGTTTGTCCCATGCCATCAAAGAACTTTTATTCTGTGGTAGTCATATTAAATATGGCCATTGCTGAAATGATGAAATGAAACCATTGTTTCATTGCCATTGCCAATGATAAGTGATTCCAAAAGCAGCTTGATGATTGTGCCTGTCCTGCCAGCTCATAAGCCTGATCACTTGCCATCATGTCTGGGCATTTCCAATGTTGTTGCCTCTGGATCGACTCTTCATGATTAAACACTGATTAGGAGATGCCTTTCGATCAAATCTCCATGACCAAACACCGATTAGAGAATACGATGGAGAGGCTTCGACTCAAATCTCGCACTGCCTTTCAGGGAGAATAAATGGCTTCGGGGTTTCTCTTTAGGGTTCTTCTTAGCTTTCAGGCCTCGCAAGACTTCCTTTGGATGAAAAACCACCATGTAGGCCGTCTAACATACGGATGGCTAGAGATTTATCTGTGCAACAACGTGCATGTGCACGTGAGTGAAAAATAGATATAAAATATTGAAATAGAGGACAGAGTTGGTCGGGAGGCTTTTGCAAGAATGAGATCAAAATCTAAAGCAATCTTCCACCACAACAACTTCGCAACAACATGCAACTACTGCAAGCTCATAAGAACTGGAAATTTTAGTTCTCGAAGGCAATTTGAAACAAGGTGAGAATGGTACAATGGTAAGATAAAGCATAATGATTCAAGACCAAAAAGTTACCCAGAAAATTGAGTTCCAGATGGCAAGACAGAAATGGGTCGCAACTAAGAAAATGTGGAAAGATAAATGTTCTCTGCAGATAAATTGAATAAAAAAATTTGTGAAGTTTATTTATATTTATACAGTTGGAAAGTATAAATAAAATAGAAAAAAGTTTGATAATCACAGTTCACTACCTATGAAAGATCACAAGCGTCATCCAATCCTTCATCAAATCTCTTGCACCGTCGCAAATATGGATCACCAACCCATACAAGCAATGACCGATACACGTGATCTATTTGACCTTCACTTTAAGCGATACTGGCTGATACACAAGGAGGTTGTCAATATGGTAATGTTATGTTGGATCAGTTATGTCACTGCTCGGTTACTGCGCAACATGGTGAAAACGATTTGATGTAATTCTTAAAGAGTCTTTAGTTTCTTGTAAGTTGAATTCCTCTCTCTCGTGACCGTGTGTCGTGTATCGTAGCACTTTCTCATCGGTCTATGCATGTAAGTTGGTGACAGGTAAAACATCTTGACATATTCAAGTATACGGTGCGATATAAAATTGTTTTCTATCCCAAACAAGTTAGAATTAATGTGAGTTAGCATGCCAAGGCTTTTTTTTTGTTCCTTTCCAGAACGAGACTCAATTTTGATTAGCGAGTTCTAGGTAAGTTCTAATGCGTCCTAGTACCATAAAGAATAGCATAATCGTGAAGGTATGGACGAAAAACCAATGGGAGACGAACACAACTAGAATATTGCCCTTGCGTCTAAAAGAGTATAGCCCAACCAACCAAAATGGCTGCTTGGTCCGGCCAACCGCACAGTACGTCATCGACTCATCGTGTCTCACTTGTAACCTTCAACATCGAGCGCGTGTACCCCCTACGGTCCCTTACAACCGTTTGAATTAATTATATTAGTCTCTCCATCTGAACCATTCAATTGGTGGACCTCTTTCTTTCCATGGTGTTCATTTCAATCACATATGATTCAATGTCAGCTACGATGCTATAATGAACTCCTTTTGGCAAATGGCTTCCAAGGCCCGTAATCGGGTGGATACCGTATTAAAAATTTACTTTAATTCTCATTTTTTTAATTATATAAATCGAAGTGGTATTTTTATTTTTGAAAACAAGTCTCTTTTGAACTTTATTAAACTATCATGCCCCTGTCCTCGTATAAATGCATACGTCCAAGCCAGTAGATACACATAATAGATAGATGCATCCACGTGCAAAACATCTTTCCTGAGATAAAAATTGTTGCGGCGGACAGTCAGTTTGGAGTCGAGTCGCTGTGCCTAAGTCTGCAAATGGGTCAGGTTGATCCAGATCCAATCCGATCTAATCCGTATAGATTCGATTTGAATCATTTTAAAAAATTCGTAGATCCGAATCAAATTCTAAATTTGAACCCGTTTTATTTTTCAGATTGGATTCGAATTTACTGAATTTTGATACAACCCGATCCGACCTGATCCATGAAGATTTTTGGATTGATTTGAGTATTGAGATAAATGATCCGATCCAATCCGATCCGACTCGAATCTAATACGAGATCCGAATACTCACCTGAATTGCTGAACCCAAACCCAAACCCATCATTCATCTCTCTCTATTTCTATGTTATATAAATGTTAATTTTGATCAAGACCGCTTTAATATTTATTATTTTTGAAAGTATATTTTATTGATTTTTAGATTCTTATCTTTTAAAATTTTGCCAGAATATTTTGAGTTTGAATTAAACAAGTCAGAGATAGTGGTGACTAGTGAAAAAAATATGGCAGACTTTTTGGATTCTTGGATGAAGAGTGAAGAACATGAGGGCTCTAATAGTCTCAAGCATTATGATCAAAAATTATAATGCAAATAAGGTTGTTTATATATCTTCTACTTATTGATCTTATTATTTATAACCCAAATCCGAATCGATTCGGATTCGAACTTGAAACAGACCCGTATTTCATGGATTAGGGTCGGGTTATACATGGATCCAATCCAACCTGAATGACCTATTGGGTCAAAAAAATTGATCCTGGACCCAACCTGACCTGACTCGATTTTCTATTAGACTAGTTTTGGGTCCAATTCAAAGAACCGGATAGGATCGAGATCACTCGTAATCCGATCCGATCCGATCTATTTGCACCTTTAACTGCACCTAGTCACTATACGACAGGAAGCTGAGGAAGGGAGTTCGTCCATTGGAGAGAGGGCACAATAAAAATGGTCAAGGGCGAGAGCGAAAACTTATGATGTGCGTTGACAACGATATCTACTTGACGCCGAAGCGGCTGGGGTTTGGTGGAGTGCTGGGCTGCCAAGGGTGCAAGACCTGCAAGGGAAGTCCTGTCGAAGGTTACTCTGGTGAGGACTCTCTAATGCTTAAGTCAGAATAGAGCTTAATAGAAGGAGAAGCAGAGTCTCAGCATTGGAGCAAGCATCGCGCGTACCTGGAGGATCCTTTTTTACCTCTATTTATAAAGGGATCATGATAGGAGAGAGAGAGAGAGAAAGCCCATTCTAGGTTTTTTGGCCGTATCGAGTAGTGCAAGCCGTCCCATCGACTCTGACGGTTGACGTGCCTTTCGTTCGGTGTGCAGCTGGCTGCGGCGGTGCACCTTATCCCATGTGGGGCATAATTAATGATCTCGTGGATGTAATTAATAACTTCATAGTTTCTTATCACGGCGCGCAGCTGGCAGCGCAGGATATGGCTCCTGGGTGATAGGATTTGATGTGACTTGATGAGATAGTATGACGGCTATGCTTGATGTTCAGTCGCTCGACTGACACCCATGCTCTTGGATTTGGTAGTAGGTCGAATGAGTTCGTTAAGCAGTATTACCCAGTCATCGATTAAATCAGTCAGTAGGATACTGAATATGTAGTCGATCATATGCCGAATACTATTAGCTAACTTGTAGGCTGTGTGTAGGCTACATGGCAAACCAAGTTAGTAAAGTGCCGACTTGGTCGAGCCGCTTCTCTTTGTCGGTCAAGTATTGTCGATCTTAATTGGTGGAGAACCAGGTAGGGCAAGACCGATTGATCGAAGTTGGGTCGAATCATAATAGTTTGGTTGGTAAGGTATAACTAGTCGGTTGGGAGATGAGAAAATAGACTACTCGAGTAATCGATGAGGATCTATCCTAACAAAAGTGATAATTTTTTACTAAAAAAGTGAATTGCTGCAAAAATTCTCCTGATGTTTAATGCTTTATATAATAAATCTTATTTGTTTCTATCATGCTTACGAATAATAAAATAATGCTATAATCTTTTCTTTGAGCAAATAATGCTCTAATCATGGCTATTTTGTCAAAAATTACTATAATTATTTTATTATTGAGTTATTTTTCATTGTGGTGCTCATAACTTTATCCTGAATTGATGAAAAATAAATATACTTGATGTTGCTGTAAGGCTCCAGAGATGAGGTCGGTAATGAACCGAGCTGAAGAGCAGAGAGTTACACTGACGTGAACCACGAGCAAAATCTGTAAAAGAAGTTTCAAAATTATGGGGTGTATTTTGGTTTAGGATCCTCTGATGCTTAAGTCAGTTGGGATCTTGAGAATAGGTAGTAGAAATGGAGAAGTAAAAAGCAAAAAATGAAAGTTTGAGTGGAGAAAAATGAAAAGAACTCTGATTTTCTTTGAAAAATTTAGCAAAATTTTGTCTCTATTTACTCAAACTTGACTTACTTCTTCGAGAGCAATTTGTCTCCCTTTATATAGAGAGAGCTTGCTTAGATCATAAGGAAAGGTTGTTAGATCGTTGGAGATTTGTTATGCTATTAGGTTGTTGTAACAGAATAGTCAGCTATGCAGAGATCGTGAGATGGCTTTTCATGTAGCAAATAAGTTGTAATATAATTGAAAAACAGTTATGACTGAGCTGGATAATAGCTGTCAGACAACCATTCATAGATGTGGTGATATATCATAACAAACCGATATGGGATAGCTGACATCAGTAACTATTTGAATTGGGTATCATACCTTTAGTGTCGATAATCAAATCGATTGACAATCGAAGTGAGACGAAGGAGGTCAGAAGCAAACTGAAATAAGCATTCTGCTTACTAGTAGTTCTGGATTAAGTCAATTAGCAGATAATACTAGAGAGGCAGATCAGTCATGGGCTGATGTAATATGAGAGAATATTTATCTTAAATAATAATCTGCTATCACGTATTTAGATAATGATGAGGTTGGATAATATACACTAATACTTGATAGACCTAAAAGTTAGTTGATGTACACTTCAAATCATCTTCAAGATTTAAAACTCATCAGGTCGCTATGCTTTCTGAGTCAGAGATTGGACTCTAGCTTGATGATTTATTACCATTATATTCTTTTTTTTTATTTTTTTGAAAATGGTATTATCACACCATTCTACTTGACCCTATCAAATCCCAAGTAGATGAAATCTAACAAAAATTAATTCAAAAAATTATGTTTTAGTCTTCAAATTTAGAACTTAGCTACCTAGATAATCCAATAGGACTCACGATCAAGCAACTAGGGGAATATTTGGTTGGAGGGAGTTGAACTATAAAACAAAAATAAGAATGAGTAACTCTTATTTTAGTTATTTGGTTGGATGAAATCTCATATTTGTAAGAAATGAGAATGTTCAAATCTCTATCTTGCTCTAGTAATCAAATTTCATTTTGATTTCGTTTCTGCTCGCGAACTAAATATGCTAGAGGATATAGTCGTTCTGATTTTCATCCCACTCCATTTCGATTTCAAATCCGATTCCGATCCCGCACCAAACATGCCTAGATTTGATCTTACGTCTAACTCTCCAACCTAAAACCAATTTGGTTAGAACCTTGATTTGGATCAAGACGAAGACAAACCATTTTTCACCTGCTTGTTGCCCTCCGGGCAAATAGCGCCATTGTACTATAGTTCAAAAAACAGTTGGTATCTAACACTAACCTTGTCTCTTGAGGCCGTAATTGTGGGACAAAAAGTATTTATTTATTCTAACCTTTGGGTCCCAGCCATCTACTTGGTTAGGTGGCTACATCTGCGCCGCGACATAGATGCATGGTACATGTTCTTGCTGCTTCAAGTCCATGTGCCTTGAAACTGGCATCCTTCTCTCTCTAAAAATTGACTGGCTGCTGGCCTTGCTTTAAGTATACTCTTTGCTCATATTCAAGGAAAGCTGATAGGGGTTTTAGAGACCTTTTCCTTCGCCAGAGATGCATCCTCTCTCTAAGATATATCTTATCGATAAAAAAAAATTAAACATCTTTATAAAGAGCATACTTATGATTTTGCAATGATCCGGAATCTTCTTAAAAAAAAATAGTTTGAAGATATTATTTAAAATTTTTAACTCTGTATATCAATATGAGACTAAATATATGTCTTTATGAATTCTTACAAATTTTTTGTGCTCAAGATGGAGTTCCTTCTTTAAAAGATGATCCATTTTTCTGAAAGATGAACTGCCTACATCTGATCTACTTAATAGCTCACTAAATGCCTTATAAGTGCTTCCACCAACAAAAAAAAAGGAAAAAAAAAAAAAAAAATGAAGCTATAACTGTGCCATATTAGAGAGTGAAGTAAATGCTCTTACAGAAACATCAGTAACTTCTCTGCATGTTTTCCTCTTTGGACTGATTGGAATTATGGCGTTGGCACGTCCAGTTTTCCTTCATGCATGCCTAGCTGATTCAGTTTAACAGCGTAAGATTTCAGTTTCAACCTGTCATGGTCAAATATGGCTCTGTTTCTTACTGCTTGATTAAAAAGTGGGGGAAGGTCAAGGATTGCAGGCCAATCAGCATGTGATGTGATCCCAAGTTATCCTTTTGTTGTTGGAAATGGCCACAGGACAACGCCGAACGTTGTCACAATCCGAAATCATAACGTGAGATGTTTCAATACAAAGCAACATGTAATTACTTGCCTCATTCACCAATTAAAAGGAGATTAGTTGGGAGGTTAGAGTTCACATCATCTCCATACGTAGCACACCACACTACTCACCAGACATTATTAAATCGACGAAAAGGATGGAAATGAGTCACTTTGACACCATCCAAAGCAAGTTTACGTGTTTCCAACCATGTCTTCTTGCGTGATCAACAAACAACACTAGATTACAGAAATTTCATAAGTACTTCTATTTTAGTGTTGATCTGAAATTAATGCTGGTACACAATTGGGTGGTTCAAATCGGATGGTGTGCAGGAGGTCCCTCTCTCATATTACTATGGCATGTAGTGGTACAAAGGAGTTGAGTGGACCTGAATACAATTAACTTGTGTTTGGTTAGATCTTGAACAAGCCTGTACTCAAAATTCATAGGGTTAACTACCAGGCCTACATATGCCAACTAGAATTAGAATTAGATTAAAAAAAAAAAAAAAAAAAAGAGACAGCTACATATGCAACTAGAATTAGAATTAGATAAAAAAAAAAAAAAAAAAGAAGAAGAGACCGAGCCTCTTATACTTGACCAACCCCCTTAAATGGCCTAGGTCGCTACATGACTTTGATATATTTTGCTACATTGCTTGGATATATTCCAAGTCCATATCTCACATGCCAAAGCCAATTTGAGTTAGAAGTGGTTCCAACTAAATCGACTTATTTCCAGCCTACCATTCTTTCCTTTCTGCTTGTACTGATGAGCAACACCATGAAGAACAACCTTTTTTTTTTTTTTTTTTTACTTTACTTGTTTTTCACAACATTGTTCTTTCGTTCCTCAACAAAATACACATCCACTGGGGATCTCCGAAGTTAATCTCCATAACCAGAGTCCAGACTAGTTTTAAGACATGGAGGTAACGTCCGTGAGTGTTGTGGCAAGTATAATCCATCCATTAACTGACATACCCCTCTTTTAATCCTCCACTTAATCCAAAAACAAGATGGTGCACCATTAAAAGCTAAGACTCAAGAGAGTGAATATATCATCGTTTTTCCAGTTATACGTTCCTTCCCTTTTTTGGGTACTGTATACGTTTCCTTTTGAATGAGACAATCGGCAACCAAATGTCCCATGCGGCTGCTTCACAAGTGGCTCGAACAAATCCGACGTAGAAACTCTCCGTCTCTTGGTCGCTGTGGCGCCTCACGGGCTCTTCTCGCTTGCCGCCAAGAATTACTAAAAGAAAGTATTAAAAGACAAAGAATTAGGATAATGGCCCCATACATTTCCCCCCAAGTCCAGACCCTCCACCACCTCCTCCTCCTTCTTCTCTCCAAACCCAAACCACCTCCCATTATTCCCCCACTTCACCATGCGACCAAATCCCAACCCTAATCCTCACCCTTCCGTCATCATACCATAACCCCTCTCTCTCTATCTGCCATGGCCCGCGTCCACATCCACCACCGCTTCCAGTCCTCCCCTCCCATTTCCCTCCCCTTCTGCACTTCCGAGGAGGAGGACGAAGGGGAATGCCCGGTTTCGTCGCCGTTGATGGTGCCGGGAGGAGGAGAGGGGGCGGTGCACGGCGGCGGAGGAGGGGGAGGGGGAGGAGGAGGAGGACATCAGTTCTCGATCATGGCGGTGGTAGCGGCGGCGCTGAGGAAGTCGCTGGTGATGTGCAGCGTGGGCGGCGCCGTGGAGGACGGGGGCTGCCCCTCCTCGATGGAGATCGGCTGGCCCACCGACGTGCGCCACATTGCTCACGTGACCTTCGACCGCTTCGGTGGCTTCCTCGGCTTGCCCGTGGAGTTCGAGCCCGAGGTTCCCCAGAGTGTTCCCAGCGCCAGGTCCGGTTCAATCTCCAAGAACCTTCATCCTCGATTTTTTTTTCCTTTTTCCTTTTTTTTCCTTTCTGTTTCTAATGTGAATGATTTATCCTTTTGTTGTCTCTGTGGAGTTGTTTAAAAAAATATTAAAAAAATGGTGACATGTGTTGGAATTGAGGTGAAATTTGAACTCTTCTGGACTGCAATATAAAGCTTTTGTTTCGGAACGGCTTGTTTCTTGTAAGTCTTCGCTTTTTCCCTATCAATGCTAGAGCCATTCCAACTAGACCGGTGCTAGGCTGAATTCCGGAATTACCAGTTCTTCGATTATGAAATTGTTTATTTTTTCCTGGAAATTTTCAAAACCTCTTTCATTCTGTGCAAAATCTATTTCGCTTGGGAAACTTTTATTCATCTTTCTTTTCCTCCTTTTACTCTTTTGCCCTCTCATCTTTGTTGTTTTCCACAGCATCGAGTTGCATATCTTTCTTTTTTCGTTTTCTTTTATCAATCCGGTCAGGTACAGGACGCAAAAATTTTATTTTGTTTCAATTGAACCCATGGATTCCTACGATAACCCTGACTGATACCATTTGCTGGGACATTCTCGTTTTCCATATGTTCCAAATTTACCTTACTGGTGAATATGTTTGGCATTTGCAATTACATTTCGATGGTTTTATCAGTTCATATGGTTGGCCTGGTGGTGGAGCTAGCAATTTGCGCGAGGGGGGAACAAGGAACATCAAGGATCAGTGAATCAAACATCTTAATTTAGTGGGGCTAAATTTATGGAAAACTAATATTTTGTTTGCTTTATTGGAGGAAATCTATGTATGATACTTCACTATGCTAATATTCACGTTAGGACACCAACGAATTAAAAAGACACCAGTTTAATGTGTTTTCTTATTGTCTTAGTGGCAAACCAATACAAAGTAATGAAACTTTAAAAATGTAAACTTAAACATGAAGGTAATAATTCTTATGATTGTAATGGATATCAACCCATTTATGACGAGTGGAAACTATGATTTTTTTTCCATATTGTTGGCTTATTTACATTATTGTTCTAAATGATTGAAATCTTAAAAATTAAACTTAACAATAAATATTCATGGATTTAATAAACATACAAGAGGAATTATTTTTACTAAAAAAAAAAAAAAAGCTAACGGAAAAGAGCTTACGTCACTTGTGATCCCAGAAGTTTAAATGGAATGGAGTTAAGGATAATCGGACCCATGAGGGAATGACCTATGCGCGGCCATTGCACACCCCCCATCTCTGTCTCTGTCTCTCTCTCTAAAAGATGCCCAAGAATAAGTATTGAGATGACTCTTCTCAATCCCACAATCAATGTAAAAAATTGCGGGATCTTTGAAAAACATGTAGATAAGTAGAACATTTGTATCCCAATATTATGCTTTAATTTAGGAATGGTTATCATCTAGAAATTGTCTAAGAAAGTAAGACTAGATAAGGATCAAGAATAGATAAAAATTAATCTAATTTTTTAGTGGGGGCAACTTCACATCGCACCATCCTAACTTGAACTAAAACCAGTTTCTTTTCCTTCTTTTCTTTCTTTCTTTTTTTTTTTTTCAAATTTTAGGGTGGGGTTGGCGGGGGATTGCTTCCCCCTGCCTCCGTGGCTTTGCCAGTGCTTGGGACATTTGCTGCACTTGTCTTGTATCTGTAGCTTTCCTTCATGAGCAGTGGGTGTACTAAAGATCTGTATAAAATATTGTAGCTAGTCCAAAATATGAATGGCATGGAATTTTGCAAGTAGCACTCCGATAATAAAAAGAACTTCCTTAAAAAAAATCCATTTCACTGATTTTATTCAATGATCTACTTAAGTTTTATAGTAAGAATTTCAGATAATAAATTTTACTAGACTCAGATTATGAATGGAAAATGATAGAGATAGTTAGCATGGTATATTGTGTTGTGTTAGTGCTAACTATGCATTACAACATACATATGTTCTGTGCACTGAATATTGATGTATTTTTTAAGTTTAGTATGAGTGCATACCATAAAGGATTCCATAGAGTTTGCACATAGATGCATGACATGATTATCCAGCTGTTGTGTTGAAAATGTTTATGTTTTGGCTGCATTTTTACAAATCAGATTATCTAGTAATCCAGCTTTTACTGTTCATTTATTATTTTATAAGCGGTGCCATTTCTGGTGCAAACTATTAGGCTATTGAAGTGATTGGTCAATGGTGGCTTGAGAAAAGCTACAAAAATCAACTGTATGTTGGGTTGTTGGGCGTACTATCATGGGGGTCTTGAATCTGCTATGCTGCCCACTCAGAAATTGATTTCCAAAGTCATTGTTTCAGGTTACGTGTGTGGAAGTAGCATGGGCAGTTCCATATATGTATCTGTCAACTCCTTGGCTCTGCCTGGTTCTGACTTCTGAATCAAGTCAGTTTGATTTGAAATGGAGTTAAATCTCTGGCATCCTTTGAAGGAATATTCAGGATGGCCCAGAATCAAATGTACACAATTATGTCTGCATTTATACTTAAATAGTTGAGGCTTTCCCTATTTCATGGTGGATTGGCTGGTAGATTAGAGGGATTAGTTACTTTAAAATATTCTTGTTAGTTGTCACCTTGTCCGTTTTATGCCTGGGATATTTTCTTTTCCCCAAAGGAAAACCATTTATGTTGAGACAACACTATAACCACTTATTTCAACTGTCTTTATACTTTCTCTGCTACAGAGTGGAGACACCACTACATTGAATCATTTGGTTTGAATCCAAAGTTTCAAGTGTTGGCTGAAGCTGATCCATTTAGGCTATTACTGAACTGAAATCAACTCAAATGTTTCAGGTTTTCTGCTAGTTTCAGTCAATTTCTGACTAGTTACAACAACTTTTGGTGATTTCAGCTAGTCAGAGTTGAAATTGATCACAGATGGTTTATTTATTAATTATATGGCTTTCTAATGTTATTTTGGAATATTATCTTCATCTCTTTAAATATATTTTTCTGGGTCATTTACTAAATTTTACAAAGCTAGGCTTTGACTTAAATAGTAGTTTTTTACTAGAAATTCCTTGTCTTACTCACTAGGTTTCTTTCATGGGAAAGAAACAGATGAATTCAGTTCATTTTATTTGCAATTCAAATGTAAATAATGGAAAGTAAAACAGAAAAGATGACAAACCATCGTTTCCATATATAGTTGGTTTTCTTCAAATTATCTTTTCAAAGCTTCAAAGTTAATTTGTATGTAGTGACTGTTATTTCAAATTAGACATTAATTTTTAAGCAAGTTTTGAGAACATTGGAAGCAATTGAAAATTTATTTTCAGAAAAAAATAAGGGAAAATTTGACCCTTTCTTTCCGATGCAAGACATACTTCTAGAGTTTATGAGAGAACTTTGAGAAAAAAAGATGAGAAAAGAGTCTATCTGGAGTAGATTGAACCCAGTTAGACTGGATTCATAATGTTAGGATTTGACGCCTCGAGATTCAGCCCACATTGAGCCCACAGCGAGGTTCGCGGTGAAAAACGGAGTCCAATGAGAGCAAGATCACCTGAAACGGAGCTCGGATGGAGGAGATACGAGCTTTTGAAGTCGCCACGAGAATCGAGGCGGTGGAGGACCGCCGGGACCGGCGGCGGGTGGCAGCGGCGCGGCCGCAGGCGGCGGCACGCGGGCGGCCCAGGCCGGCGGCCCAGGCGGCGCGTGGCCCAGCCTGGCGCGCGGCCCAGGTGCGGCCCAGGCCTGCGCGCGCGGGTCGGCCCATGCCAACGGCCTGCTGGCCCTTTGCCCCGGTCCACCGTGGATCGGGCGGTCCACGGCGGGGCCTGTGGACCGCATGGGCGTTTCTCACGTGTTTCTCGCGGTCAACGGCACTATTCCGTGGACCGGAGCGCGATCGGAGGGCCCAGGTGATTTCCGGTGACGATCCGACGGTTTAGGAGGCTGATTTGGCAAGGGCCCTGTGATGAACAGAGGGTGCAGTGGTTCGGGTTTCTCGCCGTACAGAGCCGTACGAATCCGATTGAAGAGAGAGAGGTGGACGTGCTGAGAGAGAAGGAGCAGGAGGCTCCTGGACAGTGGTCGCCAGGCACTTCAGGGGGTCTTTCAAGAGAGAGAGAGCTTTTGTGAGGGAACTTCAGGTGAGAGAGAATTGGGTGTACAAGGGTTGAGGGTGAGGTCTCCTCTTGTAAAATTTCTTTTTCATAATGAAGTTTGCATGCCCCGTGGAGGCGAGCCCTTTTGTGGCTGATCCACGTATTTTGATTGTTTTCTTTTTGTTTTGTTTCTTCTTTCTTCCTGCTGCATCGCGTGGTACTGAAAAGATCTTGGAAGGTGGTGTCCTGGCCAGACATCTACCCAACAAGTGGTATCAGAGCAAGGCGGTACAAGGACGCAGATTGCAGTAGTGGTGAGCAAGACTGAAGATGGAGAAGACAGGAACAATCAAGATGGAGATCAACAAGTTTGATGGTAAGAGTAATTTCTCCTTGTGGCAGGCAAGGGTGAAGGACGTACTCATCCAACAGGGGTTGATCAATGCTCTCTTGTGCGATGAGAAGCCGACCACCATGGAGGTGCGGGATTGGAAACGACTACAGATGCAGGCGGTGAGTACCATCGCATGTACCTGGCGGATGAGGTGGTGATCCATGTACTGAGCGAGACTTCCCCGACGGTGCTGTGGTCGAAGCTCGAGGAGTTGTACATGGCGAAGTCTCTCACCAACACTTTTTTCCTCTGGAGGCAGTTTTACCAACTGCGGATGACTGAGAGACAGAGCGTGCAGGAGCATCTCAGCCACTTCCAGAAATTCTCACCGACCTCCTCAGCGTTGGCGAGAACATTGAGGAGAAGACCAGGGCGCTGGTTTTGCTGGCGTCGCTTCTCTCTTCGTACGAGTCCTTGGTGACTGCTCTTTTAGTGGGGAAGAGCACTATCAAGATGGACGAGGTCACCGCAGCGATACTCCAGAATGAGGTTCTCAGAAGGGAGAATCCAGCTTCGAGCTCAGGTGGCGGTAGCTCAGCTTTGATGGCTTCTGGAGGTGCAGGAGCGGTAGATGGAGCGACAGGAGATCGCAACGAGGGCGGTCTAAGTCCAGGAGGGACTTGAGCAAAATTAGGTGTTACCGGTGCGAGGAGTTGGGGCATCTAGCCAGAGATTGTCCTCAACTTAAAAATCGGACGGTGGCTGCTGTAGCGACGGCCGGCAGCGATTTAGATGGAGATGTCCTGGAGATATCTGACGAGGTATCTATTTTTTCCCAGCAGTGGATATTAGATTCTGCATGTTCTATCATGTGTGTTGCAGAGAGGAGCAGTTTGACTCCCTGAAGAACAGTGAGGGCACTGTATATCTGCCGGATGGATCGAGCTGTGTGATCAGAGGCATTGGGACGGTCAGCTGGAGGACATATGACGATGCAGTGAGGAGATTGGGGGAGGTCCGATACATACCCGATTTCAGGCGGAATCTTATCTCACTTAGCAGACTGGATTCGAGAGGCTACAGGACGGTAGCTGGTGGAGGAATCCTGAGGGTGCTACGCGGCGATATGATTGTGCTGGAGGGAAAGAAGGGGAGCAGAGGTATTATTACCTGGCAGGGAGCCCAGTGCGAGGTGGAGCTTCGGGAGCCAGATGGAGCCCAGAGCGAGGTGGAGCTCCAGGAGGCGGATCGGGCACGAGACAGGAGACTCGGGAGGACGAGAGGCGATGTCGCAAGGTGAGATTCCTATTGCCGCAGGACGATGCCCCGAGCAGGTCTCAGATCAGGAGGAGCACAGCATACGACGGAGATGGGATCGAGCAGCCTGGCTCGACTCCCATGTTTGCCCATCCATGATCAGCAGGCGATTGCCCCAAGGCATGGGGGCGAGGAGATCCAGAAGCTCTTGGAGTTTGAAGGAGGCCGAATATCAAGTCGAAGTGGAGATTGTTAGGATTTGACGCCTCGAGATTCAGCCCACATTGAGCCCACAGCGAGGTTCGCGGCAAAAAATGGAGTCCAACGAGACCAAGATCACCTGAAACGGAGCTCGGATGGAGGAGATACGAGCTTTTGAAGTCGGCACGAGAATCGAGGCGGCGGAGGACCGCTGGCGACCGGCGGCAGCGGCGCGGCCGCAGGCGGCGGCGTGCGGGACGCGCGACCCAGGCCCACGCGGGACGCGCAACCCAGGCCCGGCGGCCCAGGCGGGCGTGCGGCCCAGCGGGCACGCGGCCCAGCCTGGCGCGCGGCCCAGGCACGCGCAGGCCCGCATGCGCGGGCCGGCCCAGGCCAGCGGCCTGCTGGCCCTTTGCCCCGGTCCATCGTGGACCGGGCGGTCCATGGCGGGCCTGTGGACCGCGTAGGCGTTTCCCACGCGTTTCTCGTGGTCCATGACACTATTCCGTGGATCGGAGCGCGATCGGAGGGCCCAGGTGATTTCCGGTGACGATCCGACGGTTCAGGAGGCTGATTTGGCAAGGGCCCTGTGACGAACAGAGGGTGCAGTGGTTCGGGTTTCTCGCCGTACAGAGCCGTACGAACCCGATTGAAGAGAGAGAGGCGGACGTGCTGAGAGAGAAGGAGCAGGAGGCTCCTGGACAGCGGTCGCCAGGCACTTCAGGGTTCAGGGGGTCTTTCAAGAGAGAGAGCTTTTGTGAGGGGAACTTCAGGTGAGAGAGAATTGGGTGTACAAGGATTGAGGGTGAGGTCTCCTCTTGTAAATTTTTTTTTCATAGTGAAGTTTGTATGCCCCGTGGAGGCGAGCCCTTTTGTGGCTGATCCACGTATTTTGATTGTTTTCTTTTTGTTTTGTTTCTTCTTTCTTCCTGCTGCATCGCGTGGTACTGAAAAGATCTTGGGAGGTGGTGTCCTGGCAGACATCCACCCAACACATAAGAACAAGCTTGGATTTATAGACTTTTTTGAGTGTGTATTTTGTAAACATTTAAAGAGGCAACTTGTTTTTGTCTACAAAGGTCATGCCTTACTTTCCTCATCTAATTATTTTCGAGTTCTGTCTTTTATTTGATTGACCTGTAATCATGATCTGATTCATACTTTTCAAATTATGATTTTCCTATGGAAAAGATCCTTATGGACACAATGTTCTCATATTTTCTTTGCAGTGTAAGTGTATTTGGAGTTTCTGCCAAATCTATGCAATGTTCTTATGATACGAGAGGGAATAGTGTGCCAACAATTTTGCTTCTGATGCAGAGGCAATTGTATTCACAAGGAGGTCTTCAGGTAAGTTCTGTACTTTTGGAATTTGCTCACTGATTGTGATATTATTTGTAAGGTCTGTCAGAATTGATACTATTCCTCTTTTATTCGAAGGCTGAAGGGATTTTTAGAATTAATGCTGAAAATGGTCAAGAAGCATATGTTAGAGACCAATTAAATAGAGGAATTGTGCCACCTGGAACTGATGTACATTGTCTAGCTGGTCTGATAAAGGTAACCATCATATTCCAAACCTATGGCTGTAATCTTGATTGTCAACTACTTTGAGTTTTGCAGTTAGTACCTATATATTGTTTTTCCACCATATTCTTTGAGTTTTGCTTTACATGGACAAAGATTGCACTCGAGATCTTTGTATACCTGTCACCATAATGACATATCCATGCATCCTTTGTACAAGTGTTATAATCTATTTTCTGGGAGATATTAGTACAACCACTCTATGCACCACTGATACCTTATCAAGAATCCATCTATGTATTTCTCTGACTTATTTTAAGCTCTAGAATTTGGACAAATTCTATGAGCTCTCTCAAGTAGAAAATTTGGTTCCTAATTTGCTGCCTAAAGAACTGAAGTGCCTACATGTTCATGAAATGGTGATGATTTTGTTTGAAGTTCTTTGCATTTTGGCTGTGCCGCTCCTTTGCATTCTTGTCAAGTTATGAGCATTTCCATTGTCTGGTTTTCTAAGTTCTTGTGATGGAAATCATTGCGATACAAATTGCTGAAGTATAATGAAGACATCTAATAAGCAAAATATACTAGAAAAAATTTGGGAATTCTGGACTAAAGCATATTAATTATGTAGCTACCATGAAAAGAATAACTTTGCTATTATCATTCATGAGCAATTAAAACCTTATCAGGTCTCTATGCAGGTTGGTTCTAATTGGATCCATCGGTACTCATATTTAGGGTAAATGGGTGAATCAAAACTAACAAGAACAACATGATCCCTCTTGGATTTGATCCAGATTATTGATCATGTTTAGATTCATCTGTTATCCTTTTTGAGGATTCAAATTATTTATTTCGAACTCATCAATTTGCGGCTCTACATATCTGGATATGGAGGTCATATCTAAGTTAGTCTTTTGTGAAACTAATAATTTTACCAATTTTGTGATCAGAGATCTGGCTTACCTGGATTGTAAATAATCCTTTTTCTGCCCAGCCCTTTCTCTTGGTAGTCTTCCCTCATTTCTTTCTTGTATTTTTATCATGTTATTGAAACTGGCATTCTTTCGAATAAACTTCTCAAACATAATGTAATTTGCATTTTGAAGCTACTTGTGATAATGTCAATCTTGCCCCCATCTGGTCTTGACTCTGGATAAGCCTGCTTTATATCCAGTAATCATTACTAATAAACATGGCCTTGGTAGAGCGTGCAGCTTTGGCTATGGATGCAGCGCAAAGGCACAAAAAATGGGCATATTATAAATAATTCTAGTCACTCCCATATGTGTTACAAGATACATGACTAGTAATAATGAGAATTTTGAGAAGTCCATGATGTATGTGATATGATTAGGTTTGCACATACCGATTAAGTCCACCGAAAATTAAGACCCATTTTCTGTTGTGGATCAAAATAAAGAAAAGGACTAGACCTTATTCAAACCTCTATTACTAAATAGCCAATTGAAAAGAACTGGTCAAATTTTTTGTTTCTGATCCAGGCTCCAGCTAAATGAGACCCAAACTAATCAGTACACAAAGTTACCAGTTTCAGCTATGATCAGGTCTGGACTGAGAAGTGGTAGCCCTTCTACGTGGCTGAATTCTGTCCGGAGCATGATTAACCTTGACTGGATTGGATCTCCTTGCAGCCTGAGATAGGAATGCTTAAGCATACTTTTGGTGGCTTCCTTCATGACTTCAAGGAGTGATATATTTCTGATGTCAAAGTTGATGTAATTGAGCTTTGGCAGCTGAGTCATCAGCCTGGTTTTCTAGATGGATTATCATGGGAAACACTAATTAAAACTTGAATTATGCATTTAACTGAACTCATATGAGATGCACTCTAAAAACACAAACTTGTTGGAAGCTATTATTATCCGATTTGCCAAGTTTTCAGAAGGATGCCTGAGAACATGCAGTATGTTCATTCTTAGTATGTTATTTTTCAAATATCTACATTAGCAATTTAAACTTGCATCCTGCTGAGCAGATGATTTTTATATCTTAAATTCTGTTGCAATGTTACCATCTGTTAGTCTATAGAACAATTGAGAAATTTAGTAAAGGAAAAGAATAAATGAAGTAAATATTCGGAAGGGGAAGCTAAAGCAGGAATGACCGACCATATCTTTAGTTAATCTGGAAAAAAAAGTTACAAGAGTAAAACTGAATAATACTTTAGAGAAAATTAGAAATGTCTACACATTGAGTATCTTAACTTTGCACCAGAACAAGTAGTGCAAGAATACACCAAAGCTTCACCAGTTTGTGAGTTTCAAGATTTTCTATTCAAATTTATTCTTTGCATGTATATTCCTTACATATTCTTTCCTTAACTGAAATTTTTTCTTAAATGCTGTTGTAGGCATGGTTTCGGGAGCTCCCCACAGGGGTGCTTGACTCACTGACTCCAGATCAGGTGATGCATTGCAACACTGAAGAAGAGTGCTCTCAACTTGCAAGGATGCTTCCACCAACAGAAGCAGCATTGCTTGACTGGGCCATCAATCTGATGGCTGATGTTGTGGAGCATGAACATTCCAACAAGATGAATGCTCGTAATATTGCTATGGTTTTTGCACCTAACATGACTCAGGTTATTAGAAAAAGTTGGATTTTTATCAGTGCAGTCATTCTGCATATGACTCAAAACTGATTGTAAAATGACTTATGTGACATTTCTATTTTTCAGATGGCCGATCCCTTGACTGCGTTGATCCATGCAGTTCAAGTAATGAACTTACTCAAGACATTGATCATAAAGACACTGCAAGAAAGGGAGGAGGCATCTGCAGCCACCAGGACCATCCATCCCTGTTCCGAACCTCCAAGCGACAAGGATGAACCCAGTTTAACAAAACCAGCTGAAGAATCTAGTGTGGGCTCTAATGAGAAAACTATGGACATGTGTCTTCTTGACAGAGCTGCCTTCTGCAAATTCTTGTACGATGCCGAACATACTCCATATAGTGATGTTGAAGAGAGCTTTCGGAGCTTTGAGAAGAAGAGTGATATCAGTGAGGACCGTGAGTTCATTTCTGGAAAAAGTTCGCATGTTAGTCGTGATTTGAATGCAACTAAAGATGGGTCTAAAAGTGGACACTGTCGTGGGGATGCGGAAGGCTTATTGGATAGATTGAATTTTAGGAAAGGAGTGAGAAAGCTTTGCAGGCACCCTGTGTTTCAGTTAAACAAGTCCAGCAAGAAACTGGGGGAGCTTGGCATCGGCAACTCTAGGGAAGGAAGTGAAGCTTGGGCATGAGATGTAAACATGTGTCTCAGTAGTTTCCTATGGTCTTTATTGTGATCGTCTGATGTTTGTGATTGGTCACAGGAATTCAAAAATCTAGTAGGTCAATGTTCATAATGCAGCTGGGATGAGTAGAAATATAATATTGTTTAGGCATACTTAGAGTGGAAGTACTCTAGATGTGTTCACAATTTCTAATCTCTGTTGTCTTTTAGAACATAGGTTGTCTTTGAAGTTACCAGTCAGAAGTTGTACCTATAAATGCTTCATATTCATTGATTGTATGGAATAGTGGATGAGTTTAAAAAATTATGTAGAGCTTGGTCAAATGATTTAGCTAACAGATTGTGACACAATGAGCTGTAAAATATGTACCATATATTGTTATTTGAAGTTTGAGACTTTTGCCTGCCTTTTATTGACTTAATTCTTGTACCGTGGTACCCTTGTTTCACCTACCATCCAGCACTTGATAAAACTGCATTCCACTTCGAGCTAGCTTCATGCTTGCTATAGCTTATAAGTTCATAGGATTCTAATTATGAGAACTCCATAGCCTTTTTTAGAATTTTGCACGTCAGATGGTTAAAGCTGGAACTTATGAAAAGAGTTAGCGACTTCGAACAGTTACCCCCATTTGTTACCAAACAAAAAGCCTTTGTACCTTCATCACATGCGAAATTAATTTAAACGTTTCAAAAATTGTTTCGCAATCAGAACTTGGCTCTCTTGTCACCGTCCGTGTTATAATTACTGCCTGGTAGGAATCAATTAAAAGGAGAGATGGGGGAGCAGGAGAGCGGTGGTGGAGTCACAAAATTCTTAGAAATACCGAAATCCATTTAAGATTCTACAGAACTCACCTTAAAAAAGAAAAAAAAAATCCATATTAAAAAGATTTCCGTTGTGTTGGGCCTTTTGGGGTCATCCATGGCCCATGTTCGCTAAAGTCATAGTGGATTGGGCTAGCGGCGCACCAGACAGCCCGAGTACAGTTGTTGGAAATGAACTTTTCAGTCACATCTTTGCCACCGAACAATTTAGCAACCAGGGAAAAGATAACCAAAGTCCAGACCACCTTACAGCTTACGCGGATCCCCACTCCACACGCCGACTCGTTGTACGGAAGAGTCCCTCAGAATTATTTACGGTCCCGGCGACAGTAGTTTTGTTGAGGCTCCGTAGGCGAGTACTAATTGCTGCACTCGGTGGATTGGTTTTTGCTCCCCCGCCCCAGGAGGGAGCGCCCAGATGTTGGGAACACTGATTCCGATGGTATGGCTCGGCTGCCTAGTCTCACGCAGCCCAAACATCGTCGTATCATGGCCAGGGGTGGCAAAGGCGTCTGATGGATCGTAAATGAATCGGATCATAAAATAAATAATTTAAATTTAATTTATTTATTAAATAAATTAAAAATTTAAATTTAAATCTATTCTATCTATTAAATAGATAATTCAATTCGATTCATTTAATTTATTTATTAAATAAATTAAATTAAATGAATTAAACAGATTAAATGAATCAACTTAAATAAGTCAGAAACAGATTAAATAGATTTTAAACAGATTAAATGAATCTTAAATGAATTAAATAGATTAAATAAATTAAATTAAATAGGTCAAAAATAGATTAAACAAGTTAAATGAGTTATCTGACTTAATCCAACCTAAATATTAAACGGATCATATATCTAAAATCCATATCCGACTCAATTATTAAACGGATTAAATAGGTCGATCCGTTTATGATTCGAATCCGTTTAGCCTAAATCTAAATTTATTTATGATGGATCAAATACGGATCGGATTGATGGATCGGATCATATTTTACCAGCCCTAAATATGGCATCATTGAGCTAAGATGAGTGGTCATGTAGGTGCTCAAGTCCTGAATTAGACCGAAAGACGACAAACATCCACTGGCCGCTTACATATCATCCTAAACATGGATCATCCATAAATTTAGCAGGTAGAGAAGACAAATCCCAACTTAATGGAGAAGAGAAGGTATTTGCTCCAGTCCATGGTATGAATCTGGAAATCCAAATTCTTGGCATCAAAAAAAATCTTTGAAATAACCTAGGGATAACATCATCAAGGACCATGCCAATTGATAGGCCGCTCATACTTGCTACGGCTGTGAGGCACAAGATTTGAGAATGAGATAGATCAGACAAAGCCGAGCTAGAGATAGATCGCAGTCTGATCTGAAATGTCATTGAAGAAATCTGCAAAACAAGTCAAGAAACTGAATGAAGATCTTCTGAATTTTGATCCTCCGATGCTTAAATCAATTCGAGCCTCAAGAACAGAAGGTGAAAAAAGTAAAAGAGAGCAGGAGGGTTTGTGTGGAATTAGAGAGTTTAGATTGGATGGAAACTAGGACTCTACCGGCAGAGTCTCACTTTAGTTTGAGCACCAATTTGAGCTTAGAGCTTGGGACTCCGAACTTATCCTAGAAGAATTCCTGGCCCTCTGTTTATAGAGGGGCTAAAGAAGCTATTTCAGAGTTTATTAGACCATTTAGGGGGTTTGTTAGACAGTTATAGCCAGCTGTAAATGAGCTAGAATGTAGCTGTATGTATTAGCTGTAAGTGAGTTCATACTTAGTTGTATATGCCAGGTGGAGATAAGTTATAGCATGACTGTAGCAAAGCTGAAAGATAGTTATAAAATAATCGTCTGTATTTTAGAGTCACATCGGTTCTGGACCGATGTCTCATATAACAGGTCGGTAGATAGTCAAATTGATCATAATACTTTATCAGAAGTCAATTCAGGTTAGTTTAGATCGGTGTTTAGATGAGTTGAATCGAAACATGTCGGTGTTTAGTTGAGCTGAGATGAGCCAGGTCTGTATTTAGTTGAGCTAGGTCGGCTTTTCAACCTTTTGATGATGAGGTTGGCCTCCAAATGAGCCCAGTCTCTAGCTTAGGTCGACTTTCTGATGAGCTCAGCCTTCTGATGAGGTCGAGTTTATGATAAGCTCAACCTCCAGTTCAGGTTGGCTTTCTGATGACCTTGGCTTTCTGGTGAGGTCAGATTTATAATGAGCTTAGCTTCCAATTCAGGTCGGCTTTCTGATGACCTCGACCTTCTAGTGAGGTCGGATTTATGATGAGCCTCCAGTTCAGGTCGGCTTTCTGATGATCTTGGCCTTCTGGTGAGATCGGATTTATGATGAGCTTAGCCCCTAGTTCAGATCGGTTTTCTGATGACCTCGATCTTCTGATGAGATCGGATTTATGATGAGCTCAGTCTCCAGTTTAGATCGACTTTCTGATGACCTCGATCTTCTGGTGAGGATGGATTTATGATGAGCTTAGCCTCTAATTCAGATCGACTTTCTGATAACTTCGGCCTTCTGGTGAAGTCGGATTTATGATGAGCTCAACTTTCTGATGACCTCAGCCTTCTGATGAGGTCGGATTTATGATGAGTTCAGTTTTCAGTTCAGATTGACTTTACCATCGAGCTTCACATCAGTATTCTTATCAATTTGAAAATTTCTGAATTTCGAAAACATTAGCTGAGATGGGATAACCATCACAACACTAGCTATGCACAAGAGTTCGGATCCGTCTTGAGCTTGAAGAGGTGTACTCAAACTCCACCTTTTTATCATGTATCAAGAAAAATAATAAAAAATAATTAAAAAAACTCTATTTTTTGTCATCTAACCTAGCTAATTAGCTTTTTGTAGAACGTAGCCATACTATTATGCACGTTATACAATAAAATCCTTCTTACATATTTTCTAATTCAACTAAAAATATTAATTTAACCGTTTCTTTTCTTTGAAAATTTATCTATCTATTAATTTATTTATTTTGATAAGGTTTAAAGCATTCGCTCACCGGTTACTAGTTTTTCTCTAGGTATAAACTCCGGTGGGACCAAGAGATCCAAAACTCAATAGCTTCCTCAGTTCAGCGGGATTAGTGCGTTTCCATAGGACAGACTCAAGAAAGGACTTTCATGACATCATCTCAAGCATATGGTGATCCACGACCCATAACGCCATTCCCATAAGTTCCATGGAACTTGCACAGGTCGTGATGCTGTTTTGAGTTCAAGACACGTTGCAGTAGCCCTTGCCCTTCTTTTCGACTTCCACACGTGGCATGTGTGGGACTGTCCCCAGTTCCCCACACTCATGCTACACCAATGTACATAATCCCACCTTAGAATGTCTAATTTGTTATACATCACGACAACATGAAAGAATCCTTCTTCTTTTTCAACTTTTTTTTTTTTTTTTACCTAAGAAAAGAGGGGGAGGGAGATGGGGCGTACCAATCCCTTTTGAACGAGCCATAAGAACCCCTTTCCACTAAAAAATTGTATAAATTTTGTACCACGAAGTGGATACCTTTGTGATAGCTATCACAATGAGAATTATGAATATGACATACCGTGTATCACAATAATGAATAAGAGCTAGTTAGTTTCTAGATAGATGATACGACAGTTATTCATAATGATATTATACTTTATGATGCAAAAATTGTACCGTAAAAATCACCCAAATATGTCCCACCAAAGGCGAGACAATGCTGAGAATGCGAACGGCATAACCTGTGCACAAGATTTCTCCACCCACCAATGTCCTTTCTTTGTTGGGCGGTCCAAAAGTAGAAGCATGGCATATCTGCGGCCATCAAGAGTTCTTAGTCGATGAACAAAGAATCAAAATGACACTGTTGTAACATCTGAGTGGTATAATTATTTTCATCACAAGTCTTAATGCACAAAATAACGCATCATACAATGCTTCCAAAGGAGAGTCTAATTTTTCAAGTACAAGGAAGCAATGATGAAAAAAAAGTTGTTTTGAAATTTATCATTTATACCATCGTCTTTCTAATTAAATAGTCTAGTGGTATTTATTTTGTTTTCCTTTTAAGGTAAGGAGGAGGGGCAAACTCCTCCCAATTTATTAGAGAGAAAAACAAAAAAAAAATATTTTAAAAATAAATTATATAAAAAAATACTATGGAAAGGAGGAGCACCGCACCAAAATTGAAGGCCCAACCTGCTCAAGAATTAATATTATTTCATTTAAACAAAAGAGCACAAGACTACAAAATAATGATTATACTTTCTCATATAACACAGCTAATATTACATGGCCGTTATCATACTATAACTAAAAAGGATTGGAAAGATTTTATAAGTTGAATTAATTATTATTATAATAATATTTTTGGTTTGTGAGTAAAATTGGAATTGAAATAACTGCAGTTGGAATCGGACGATTATTTTCTCAATATGTTTGATTTGTAACTCGAGCCGAAATGAAAATAGAATTTAAATATCATAAAAAAATAGCATTGAATTTTAGAGAATTGAGCTATTTCTATTCTTCCTTGAGTTGGAAAGAGGATAAAATTCTTTCTAATCAAATAATTGATTTCTTGCTAATTTTAAAAAAATTATAGTTATTTAATAAATATTTTTTAATTATAATGGTGAAGTGCTTTTTTTTATTAAAAAAATATGTTGAAATATTTTGACCGTGCTCCAGTATTTTTTTTTTTTTTTGATCGAGCGGCGCTTTTCACCGCTGATTTGTGGTTTCGCATGCCTTGTGTCTCGGTCCCCGTAGAGAAAACAGGAAACATCTTAAAAGTCGAAAGACCCGCGTATCAATTCGGTGTGCCATAACATCGAAGGTAGACAGCTGTGGGTAACCGTCCAGGCTGCAGCAATGTACACCACTGGATGACATCACCACGCGGCGTCACAAGAAGACGCAGGCCTACGTATGCCGGATCTCGGGCTTTAGATTGGACTAGGGATGAGTGTGGTCCGATTTGGAGCGATTTCATGTTCAAATCTAAATCGAATGTCCTAAACGATTTGATATTTTTAAAAATTAAATTAGATTAATAGAAGATTAAAATCAAATTAAATCAACATGATTTAAATAATCTGTTTTGATTTGATTTATCAGTTTATATTATTATTATTATTTTTTATAATTTATAAAAAAATATTTTTTTCATATAAATATATTATCAAAAAAAATTTATTAAGTAAAATAATTTAAATTGATATGAGATATTATCATCTAATAAAATAAAATTCTTAAACAAACACCGTCATTAAAGATTAAGATAAAAATTCTTAATACGTTACAAAAAAATAAACAATACAGTAAGTAAGTCACTTAGGATTTAAGGTTAATCAACATAAAATCAAATTAATAAACAATACTATAAATTTAAAATTATTTTTTAATACATTAATACTCCAACATAAATAACATCCTAATCAAAATAATTTTTTTATTAAAATCGATCTGATTCGATTTAAGAACCGTCTTATTTACTGACAAACCTGAATCAATCCAAATATATTTTTTATATATCAAAAACCAACCAAACCAAACCAATAAAATTTTAAATCAAACCAATCCTGCGATTTGGTTTGATTTCACCGATTTGATGGATTCAGATTCGATTTTTGCTTACCCTTAAATTAAACCACATCCTCTCTCTTCTCCTCCTTCTTCTTTTGCTTTATATATATATATATATATATTAGGATTTGATGCCTCGAGATTCAGTCCACATTGAACCCATAGCGAGTTCGCGACGAAAAATGGAGTCCAACGAGATCAAAATCACCCCAAACAAAGTTGAACGAAGAAGATACGTGCTTTTGAAGTCAACACGCAACTCGAGATGGCAGAGAACCACCGGTGGCCGACGATGGGCTGGCGACGATGCGGCCACAGGCGGTGGGATGCTGCCCAGTGCGCGGCCCAAGCGCGGGCGCACGGCCCGAGCCCAAGCGCCCAGCTTGGGTGCGGGCGCGGCCCAGGCCCAGGCGCCGCGTCTGGGCTTGTACCCCAGTCCACCGTGGACCGGATGGTCCACAACCCAATGGGTGGATGCGTGGATGTTTTTCACATGTTTCGCACGATCCACGGTACTATTCTGTAGACTAGCGCACGATGAAGGGCGTAGGTTGATCAGAGACTTGATCCGATGGCTGAAGGGATTTTTGGGCTATTGTTTGGGCCTGATTAGGATTCGTAATCCTAATATAATACCTGTTTAAGGTCTTTAAAAGGCCTGTGCATGAACAGAGAAGGCTATGTGTGTGGCTCGATTTTCATGAGGTCGCGTGGACACCGAAGATCAGGAATCTGAAAGAGGAGAGAGAGCCGTACGCTGTAGAGAGGAGCAAACTTCTAGACAGAGGACAGCGATCGCTTCAGGGGTTCAGGGGTCTTCCAAGAGAGATAATTTTTGTGAGGAAAAACTTTCTGTGAGAGAAAAATTGAATGTACGAGGGTTGAGGATGAGATCTTCTCCTGTAAAATTTATTTTTCATAGTGAAGTTTGAATGTCCATAAAGACGAGCTCTTTTGTGGCTAATCCACGTATTTTGATTGTTTTTGTTTTATTTTTTTTTCTTTCTGCTGCATCGCATAGTACCGAAAAAATCTTGAGAGATGGTATCCTGATCAGACATCCACCTAACACTATATATATATATATATATATATATATATATATATATATATATATTTTTTTTTTTTTTTTTTCCCTCTTCCTCTTATGAAATCAACTTGTAGGATTATATCTCTGCCCAGCTCTCAACGCATGTTGAACTCTTCTAACCATCTGTTTGAAATCTCCATCCGTCTGTATGGACTGCGTGGCGACTCTTGCGCAATCTAATGATATACGTTAGGAAAGAAAAAGAAAATGTAATCCTGACGCTCCTTTTAGATGTTGATCATCTAAGACAGTAATTGATTTGGATCTCCCATCAGCCTTCTATTTTGTGAACCGCATTAGTTCTATTTTCTCACCAATGACTTTTGTTGTGATTCTAATAATATAGAAGACATCAATAATCCATGTGAATTATGAGTCATAGGAGACTCGCCCTTATAAAAAAAAAAAAAATCCTTCTCATATAAATATTTTTTAAAAGATAAAATCGTGAGGCTCATGGGTCAGAACGGACAATACCTCACGTGACGGACCGATCCTTGTCTGCAACAATGACGTATCAGAAAAGAGTCGAGATCCACCTCGGCTGACTGTGAGATTCCTTGGACTGTACATATTGGAGTCCCTTGTTGTGATTCTGATAACATGGAGGGCACTAATAGTCCCATATCGATTGTAATCCTTATAAGGAGGAAAAAATTCTTTCTACGTGAAGCACTTTTAAAAAAAAAAAATCATGAAGCTCATGGATCAGAACGGACAATACCTCACGTACGAGCTGAACCCTTGTCCGCAACAATGGCATGCCAGGAAGAGGTCGAGGTCCGTCTCGATTCTCTAAGACTGAGATCCGTCTCGATTCTCATTGACTGTAGGCTCCTCGGACTGTACACATCGGAATCCCCCTTAATTGGGGGTTCTGTTATGATTTTAATAATGTGAAGATACTAATAGTCTCACATCGATTATGAGTTAAGAGAACTCGCATTATAAGGAGAAAAAATTCTTTCCACATAACGTATTTTTTAAAGGACAAAATGTGAGACTCATGGACTAGAGTGGACAGTACCTCACATGATAGACCGAATCCTTATCCGCAACAGCTCTATGGAGCCCTGAGAAAATCTAAAACTTACATTCATCCCCTAATGAACATATGATATTTCCCTCTATCCCTTCGAACATATAAAACTTGCATGCATGTTTTTGCAGTAAAATAGCATACATCGTTCAAATAGAAAGAACATTATGAAACTATGTTACTCTTTTTAATTTCAAAAATCTATTCAAGAATTCTTTTTTTTACATGTGCATGGGTGAAATAATTAGTTACTTATAAATCTCTAGGAAAGGCAGAAAGGCAAAAATACAAAAACATTGCCGCAAAATTTAAAGTACACCCTTTGATATTTGTAAACCTACACATAATTAGTGTAAATGACAAGTTGAATTAGCATCAGGTCCAAACAAACCTAGTTTAAAATGAATAAAGTGAATAAATTCATGATTTATTTTATTTTGAACGAAACAGGTTTATGAGTGTTAAGTCTTTGATTTTGCAGATAATCATCTGTCACTTCATGTGACACCATTATGATAGCCAAGGCTTTAAATGGCTACATTTACTTGGCACTTGTCTTAAATTATCATAGTTACTATTCCAAGAAAAAAAGTTCTATCATAGTTCCTCCTGCTATATTAATAACAAAAAGGTAAGAAAAACATGAGTGTCCCACCTCTAGCCTATATTTCCCTCTCTTACTTTTAATTAACTCATTCATTTCATTTGAGTGAGTCACTTTTATCAACAACGCGTAATTCAATAGATATTGAAACTCACTCCAATTTCTTTCCGAGCCAATGCGAATTGCAGGTTAGTTTGTATATTTAAATTAAGTGAGATCCATTGTTTGATACTCACAAGGTTCTTAAATGAGTGGAGTAATATAAACACCTGTATAATGATTTTGTAACTCTATTGCTTCTAACAAAATGTTAACCTCACTGCAAAAAAAAAGATTTTTTGTGGTAAAAATTTTGTTACAAAAAATCTATTTTTTGTTGCTAAATTTTTTTATGATGAAAAAAAATTTACCGTAAAATTGTTGCTAAAGCTCCGTCGTAATAAATCATGACTGATTTTTTACGATAAAACTTGTTTTGTCACAAAAAAATATATTTTTAGCAACAAAATAGCATTTTATCATAAAAAAAAAAACTTATCTACGACAAATATTTTATCACAAAAAAATAAAAAATTTTATCACAAAAAATATTTTCATCACTAAAAAGATTAAGATTTTATTACATATATATTATTAAGTGACAAAAATCTTTTGTCCCTAAAAATCTAGCTCTGTGACAAAACATTTTGTCACTAAGAATTCCACTTTGCGACAAAATATTTTGTCTCAATAGATTTTTGAGTACAATAAGATACATACTTTAAGCGATGAAATATTTTTATCACCAAAAAAATAATTTTAATGACAAAATATTTTATCACAAAAAATTAATCTGTAATTTAAAAATAATTTTAGTGATAAAATTTATTATCACAAAAAATTAATATATCAATAAAAAAATTTTTTGTGACAAAATATATTATCACAAAAAAATTAATATATCATTAGTGACAACATTTGTTATCACAAAAAGTTAACTTGTCATTAAAAAATAATTTTTAGTGACAAAATTTATTGTCACAAAAAGTTAACCTGCCATTAATGATAAAATTTGTTATCATAAAAAAAAATAACCTGCTATTTTTTTTTCTTCAAATAAACAAGCAAAATATACTGAAATTTAAATTAATTAATTTATTCATAATAATTCAAATATCCTTCAAATGCATAGTTTTATACAGATTTCTACATGTTTCTTCTCGCACCATCTTTATAACAAAAATTACAAATAAAATGATAAGTCTCATTCAGCATCCATATAGTTATAAAATGCCCAAGTCTTAAGTAACAACTACAAAGACATAAAGCTTCTACAAAGCTCCCATATAAGTCAATTTTCTTTTTAACCACAAAAGCCATAAAGCTTCTACAAAGCTCTCATGCAAGTCAATTTTCTTCTCAACAACTTACAATATGAAAATAAAAAAATTAAAAAAATTAGAACAATACAAGCCAATATCAAATTGACTGTACGAGAGTTTACATCAATGTAATAATCAAAAATCAGGACCAATTTTAGACAAAGCCAATGTAATAGGGACAAAAAAAGAAAAATTCCTGAATAGAACTGATTGCCCATCTGCATCACATGCATGCAGGGAATACCCGATAAATAGTTCTTTTTTATGGCAAACTACAACTAAGATTAATGGTGAGGATACTAAAATTAACTTCAATAAATATAGTAAATCATAATCATATCAGCAACCAGCATTGTTAAATTTAGAGTATAAAGAAAGAATGGCACACTATTTATCTCGCGGAAAGGATCCTTTATATCATCTCGCTCAACGCAACTTTCCCGTTAAGAAAAAGGGTTACCATATATGCAACATATAAATCATTGTTAAATGTAATAGGCAATAGTCTAACTTACATAATTCCGAAAGATAACCATATTAACATCACTAGAGACATCCAACAGCAACCACCTTAAAGAGTACTCTCGAGCACCAGCAGGATGCATTAACTCGTCGGTGTCGAGATGTATTATCCAATCCATGCCAGATTCCTTTGGCAAACAAGGGATAGCATAAGTTCATATTGTGTATGAATTCATAAATAAAAATGGAAGCCTTCATAGAAGGATATATCAACTATAACAGAAAACCTAGAGTTCGATACTACAAGCAAGCTGCATGACAATACACATTTAAGATCAGAAAAGATTAACACTTGTAAGCTATGCATTTAAAGAACTCCTTGATGTGACAGAAGTAGCAGAATAAGTCGTACCCGTGCCATAACAAATCAGCAAAAAATTGGAAGTTGTGAAAAGTATGTGCAGTAAAAGGATTTCAATTTTGCAAAATTTCACTGTCATCCTAAAAATTATAAGCATTCATGGCTACAACACAATAAAAAATACTACCAATCAGTTAGCAACATCATAAATTTCTCATTACTAAAGGAGTATGTGATGATCTCACCTCCCCACTTCTCGGGATTCAAAATCCAGCCACAATATTCTTCATTTGATTTTCCAAGAAATGCTTGGTTATATTTTCTTGGATCACTCACCACTGTTGCAGCTATAACCTTCAGCAAACAAAAATTTTATTGCATGTATTAAAACATGCAAAGTGAAAAGCAGGTGGATACACAAAGTACAAATTGATCGTATAATGCAGCACAGTAAAGAGGCTACTAGAATGGCCATGCCTTTATCAGATGAGGCAGAGAACTGAAATATAGTATAATGGCATTGTTTGTTCAGTTATATATGTATGAACAGACATGTCCAAATGTGTGTTTGTAAAAACAAATGCATACATTAATACACGTGTCTGGGTGTGTGTTTATATTTATGCATGTATGCATATCTTGTGTTCACGTTTGCTTTTATCTATGCTCCAGCCCTAAAATGCATGACATTCAAATCAGGAACCACCTTTAATAATAATTCATATATAAATGCATGAAAACCAAATTTATACAGATATACATACACAGGCACGTGCATCTATGTGCACTTTATCTATATCTGTATCTTGTATCTGTAAGCATGAGCATTTGATCAGATAAAGCACTAAAATATTATCAGAAAAATTAATCTGGTGGGTAGTGTGAAAGGAAGCAACATCCAAAGGATATGTGCCAACAATGTTCAACACACGTATACAAAAACAAGGACAAGTGTATAAGCTACCTAGAGAGAAGTTAATGAGTTCCAAAGGCAATAGGCCTTCAATGTGGCCACTTGCCAATGCTAATCTTTTCCATTTGCAAACATATCTATTGGCATGTACCTGTTCTGCAAAAAACTTGGTTCGACTGGTTGAAAAGGTAATAAGAGGTCCATTGGTATATTCAAGATCTGGGTGTCATTTATATAAATCTATTGATGGTAATAAGAAAGGAAGATTGTAAAATCTAATGTAGGCAGTTTGGTAGAGGCATTTTATCTAATCAAAATGTCTTAGTTGCAGATCTAGTAAAATTTTTGACCAATTGTCCAAGTAAATAAGATTATTTTCGCATGGTCATCTAATTGCAATCAATAGCTGAATGATCCTTAATTGGTCAATCCTAGGTTGCCCTGAAATATGTAGATCTCATTTAACATCCAAATCGAAAGTTTAATATAGGATGGAAACATATATAGTACATAATATATTCTTGATGCGTGTTCAGAGAAAAGTTTGATTCCAAAATAACAGCACTGATACTATTAGCAATGATAGGATCAGATGTTCAAAAGTACAGGAAATTGGATTGTAATGAGAAATTCTGTCAAAACAGATGAGAAACCTGACTGAGCTCTGGAGCTCGGTGCTTGTCGTGATCCATTACATACCTGCACAAAGATAAACAACAAGAACAACAAAAGAGCAGCAGAGAAATTACTCGAACAATCCACACCCACACTTGCCAAAATACGACACCATAATCCTAAAAAAAACCCACCCAGCAGCATTGAATAGGCAGCTATTGTCGGAGGGTATGACTCTTTGTGATTCCTTCCATTCTATTGAATTCCCACCTGGACCAACACAACAACCTCCTCAAAATTTAACCAGAAACCACATAAAAGAAAATTAGAGAACCCTTGTAGTAAAATCATTACCCAAAAAAAGCCAGGCAAAAGTATAGCACTCGATAGATCCAAAAGGAAACCAAAATCTCAAACGCAACCATAATCCCAATGATTAAAACCCAAAAATGAATCAAAATGTTCAAAATAAAGCTAAAATATGTTCTTGAATCAACCAAATAGACAAAACTAGGGAAATATGAAATTAAATCTAAATTCTCAATTAATATGGAACGCAAGAAACAAAATGAGCCCGAAGGCAACACCCAGGAAATAAAAAAGGAAAAAAAAAAACAAGCAGAGTGTGGCGCGGGCGACGAAGGCCGTCTCCGTCTGCGGTTGGGAAAAAAAAAATAAAAACGCCGGCAGGTAGGTTCCGGGCGGGGCGAAGGGTGGTTGGGAGTCGAGGGAGGTGCGGAGGCGGGCGACCAGGGGGACGCGGCGGAGGGTGGCGCGGGCGAGACAGAGGGCACGGTGAGGGAGACGACGGCGCGATTGAGAGGTCGAGGGAGGGGGATGCGGCGGAGGGTGGTGCAGACGATAGGGCATGGTTGGAGAGGACGATTTTTAGGGAAGGAGAAACGGAGGGTAGGAGAGCGTACTGATCTGTGGCTTCACCGGAGCTTGGCTTCAACGGAGGGAAGGAGAGATGGCGGCACCGAGCTTGGGTTTGGCTTCGCCGGAGCCGCTAGGAGGAAGAGGAGGACGGTAGGGTTTTGGGAGCTCTCGGGAGGGGAGACGGAGAGGCGGAAGAAATGAGAGGGTTTTCGGAGCGCCTGGAGGGAAAACGGGGAGGGGACATCAAAATTAGAATGGGGACAGAGAAAAAAAATTTTTTTTTTGATAAAATAATCAAAAAATAAATCATTTATTTATCTTTTTTATTAATTTATTTTTTTTGGTTAATTTAAATTATTTATCTTTTTTAGGTGGAGACAAGCTCCTGATTATATAAAATATTTTTTAAAAAATTAAAAAATATATTTTAGATTTATTTTTAAATTTATAATATTTAAAATTATTTAAATTTATTTTTAAAATATATCTTAAATTTTTTAGACCATGGAGCTTGGAGCGGCCGGTTAGGAAGCTTGGACAATGACTTGAATTTTATGTTGGATGGTGATGTATAAGAGTTAAATAAATATAAATATATTATAGATTAATATAAAAATTATTTAAATTTTGATTATGATTAAAATGAGATTAAATTATTTAAAAATAAAATTTAGTTTAAAATTTACGATCAATCAAATTTTAGCCAATGTAATATGGTTTGCTCATGTAGACTTATTTTATCCTATTTGATAGGTAAAATTTATTAGATAAAATTTTCATCTTATATAATTGATATAAAAAAATTTAAAAAAATAAATCACACACATCTAAAAAAATAATAATATTATATTAAAAAATAATTTAAAATGTATCAAAAATATTATATAAAATAATATTGGAAATAAAACCATCTTAACATCCTTCCTTGCTTCCCCATCTTCCTTCACCAAATCTCCAATCCCCCCTCCTCCTCCTCTCTCTCTCTCTCTCTCTCTCGATTTAGTTCTTATATTTTCTTCGTTTTCACCACAAGATCATGGCTACCTTGGGTAACTTGAGCCCATTGTTTTAGAAACCGTTGCCCGAAAATCTGACGCTGTTTGATTCTCTGTCCTCATGGAACCAAATCAAAGCCAAGAAACCAGTGAAAAACTCGTCCTTCACCGAGATCTTTCACTACAACGAAAAGGGGATTTAGTAACCATTTTTTGCCGACGCTTTTGGGAAGCGTCGGCAAGTTGCGCTGACCTGCCGATGCTTTTAAAAAGCGTCGTCGTTTAACGACGCTTAAAAGCGTCGTAAAACTATCCAACGTCAACGCCGACGCTTTTAGCAAAAGCGTCGTTAAATAAAGCAAATACCGACGCTTTTGTACGGTATTTAACGACGCTAAAAAGCGTCGTTAGGTTCGTTTAATACCCCCAATCTCCCGTGCCCTAATCTATCTCCCGCCGCCCCTGCTTTCCATCCTTTCCTCCGCCGACCCCATCTCTGCCACCGGTAGCGCAGCCGCCGTCCGTGAGCGCCGGCACTCCGGTCTTCCTCGCCGCCGTCCTCGAGTACCTGTCCTCCGAGGTTGGTCCTTCTCTTCCCTTTTTCTCTTCGTCATTTAAGCTTTTGAGTTGCTGGCCGGCTTTCTTGCAATGTTAGCCCACAGAGTGATTTAATTAATTAGGAGCCATTTCTTATAATAAAATGTTGCAATGGTGGAGGAAGAAGAATGGCATGGCAACGTTATTTTTGCTTTTTTATTTTCCCCTGCTCTATTTTTCTTGTTTCAATCATTTTGGTTGGCTGGTTTACTTCTTTGTTTCCATGTCTATGCTTTAATGAAAGGAGGGTTAGGCATTACATATGATTTTTATGAACCACTAGTATCGTGAAGTTTCGGGTGATGTATCGTGGTGCTTCCCCGCTGCTAAGAGGGATTTGAAATACGATTTACAGGCCGGCCCGGCTTCGGTCGCGCCTACCATAAATTACTAATCCGTTCCTTTCAGCCAGACCGGAGTTCGGAGGCAGAGAGCTTGACGACCCTTTGGATTCCTCGTGAATCGTCGGAGGTTTGTGCTCGGGTACGGTTAGTAGCTGGTGTAACGATCCTTTTCTTTTTGTTTCTAATACTATTTTGATGAATATTCGATAGAAATGTTGCAACTCCGATCATATTTTGATCTAGATCTGAAATCGAAGTTTAATAAATGGGAATCAATGCAAGAATCTGTGTGAAATCTTCGGATTAGTTGGATCCAGATTGCTTTCTTTCCCCACGTCAGGGCTAAGTTTCTTCGGTTTTTTTGTTCCCTGGGAAGACCTTGATTCAGGAACTATTTCCTTTTTGTCTTTTTTGTTTTATCCTTCGATTTCGTTATCAAGAATTACTAACCGTGAAACTTGGGAGTGGATCGGATGTGATGAATCATTTATTTCATTCATTATATGGAAATGCCAGTCGCGAGGGGCTTCTGGGCCCCGATCCGCCACCCAGTGGATTGGTTGGTCTTTGGATCGGAATTTGATCGGATGGATATGACTGCCCGGTCGAATTGCCTAAATCTGACACCGGTTATCGATCCGTCAGAACAATTTTGTGTTTTGGTGTTATAGTTTTCTACAGAATGTCTAATTTAAGTAATATAATTTGTTTCTATACCGAATGCATGTTTTGAGCGTCTATTTTGCTAAAATGATATATATATATATATATATATATATATATATATTGGCTTAAACATGCAACATTAAAGATGAAGTAGGTCATTTTTGTAAGTTTGTGGGGTGTGTTTTCAGAAATAGATGTGAATAAACTACTTTCTACGGTCTTTTATGAAAGTTTCATAAAGGGTGGATTTAGAAATACAATAAAATATGAGTGATCAAACGGTATTCAAGGTTTGTACCAAAAAATACTAATAATATCTAAGGTAAACTACAAAGGATATCACATTGTAAATGGTCATTTTAAATTAACTATAATTGAAGTATTGAAATATTTTTCATCTTAATAACTAATATAACTTAAGATTTCCTCAAAAGCAAAAATAAAACTTATTTATTTTAACTAGTAAGTTGTGTAAAATATGATGTCCTAATCAAGCACCTTACAAGATAAAAAGCTAATTAGCTTTAAATTTTGAACTTTCGCATGAGAATTAGGCCCATAAGACAACTTAGCATCTACCATGGACTCAATTTAAGGTGGAGGAAAGCTCTTTTATTTTGATTGTGATCATTTTTAGTTATTGATGTGACTACCCAAATCTAGTTTGTATATCCTTATTTGACATGTATTTATAGTTGAAAGTGGCTTTGTTTGATTTGTATGGTCTAATGTTCACATACTACTGATCAGTCCAATCAAATGACACTTGTTTTTTTTTTCCTTGTGGCTCTTAGCCTAATGCTAGCGAGATATCAAGCTTTCCATTTATCAGATTAGACTTCATTTTGTTGTGATTGAAAAGTTAAATATCTTTTCTGTTATATGGAGATTATGAGCACATGGTGCATAGTTTTCTATATCATTATGAAATATTCAAGTTGGTTGATAATCTCTCATTAAATTGTAGTATTAGTTGTAACTTTTTATCACAGAAATGGCTAGAGTTGAAATTTATCTAAATAATTTTAAATTATATTAATATAAAAATTTATCACAGAAATGGCTAGCAATAATTTTAAAATGCATGCTAAGTAGATTTTCATGGGTGTTTTTGTGATGGTTGTGAATTTAATGCCAGGCAATGTTAATTATGAATTAATTTTAAAAAAAAATTACATTGCATAGAAATATAGACCCGTCTTTTGATTAATGTACATATTCTATTGTATCCGTACATTTATTTATTTTTGTACGGATAAAAGAATTATGTACATTGATCAATTGATTGTCCAGTATGGACAGTTTGAAAAATGTGAGTAATTCTATAGGTCATTACCATAATCAAATGGTATGCTGAGGGTTCGAAAAAAATTTCGGATGGTATTTTCCTTTTGTTCTTCCTATATGGAAGAACTAAGGGGAAATGCTGCCGAATTTTTTTTGGCTCTTGTTGCATATCATTTGATTTCTGTAATTGACCTATAGAATTAATGCATTTTCTGAATGGGATAGGACCTTCTTTACCTATTAGTTGATGATAGCAAGCATTTACTATGTAAACTTTATCTAGCTGTTATTTTTTTGAATTTTATGAAATGACTGATATTTTTTACTCATTGCATTAATATAGATTGTATAATTTTTTTTATTTTTAGATAAATTGCAAGTTCGGTCATTTTTATCCTACAATGGACAAAAGTTGGATAAATAAATCAAAGAATAGTAAAGAATATTTAGATGGAGTTCATGACTTCATTAAATTTGGTATGGAGAAAAGTAGTTTGAATGGAAAGATTTTATGTCCATGTCGGAAATGTGTAAATAGTTCTTCTTTAGATCCACAAAATGTTGAAGAACATTTGGTATGGAATGGTTTTTTAAGAGGTTATACCGACTGGATTTTTCATGGAGAATCTATGTTGCCATCATCATGTAACCAACCCCTGACTCATTTTGGATCCACTAGCCTAGAAGACAATTCTGCAAGAGATGATGATATAAGGGGTTTGATCACAGATGCTTTTGGATTTGATGTTCAAAATTTAGGAGAATCCAGTAGTATACAAGAAACAGTTGGGATGTTTGATGGATGTACGCATACGGAACGCATGCATGTTGAGGAGCCCATACATACATCTAATGATGAGATAGCTCGTTATCATACCTTAATGAAAGATGCAGACGAAGAATTATATCCGGATTGTACAAAATTTTCTAAGATTTCTTTTCTTGTACATTTATTTCATATAAAATATTTGAATGGATGGTCTGGAAAGAGTTTTACCATGCTGCTCAAGTTATTAAAGGATGCATTTCCAGAAAGCACTCGTTTACCACCATCGTATTATGAAGCCAAGAAAGTAGTAAAGGAATTGGATCTTGGATACGAAAAGATTCATAGTTGTCCGAAAGATTGTATGTTATATCGGGGTGAAAATGCTAATCAAGAGTCATGCAATGTATGTGGATCTTCAAGATGGATAACACAAAAAGAAGATCGAGATGATGTACTGAATGAATTGGATGCAACGCGGAGTAAAAAGAAACCGGCCAAGGTATTGCGTTACTTTCCTCTTATACCTAGATTGAAAAGGATTTATGCATCATCAAAAACAGCTTCATCAATGAGATGGCATCATGAAGGACGTACAAAGGATGAATATTGAGACATCCAGCAGATAGTCTTCAATAGAATGCATTTGATGATAGGCATCCTGATTTTGCCTCTGATGTTCGCAGTGTTAGGTTTGGCTTAGCTTCTGATGGCTTCAATCATTTCGGACCCTGAGTTCTACCTACAGCACTTGGCCAGTCGTTTTGATATCTTACAATTTGCCATCGTGGATGTGCATGAAACAATCATCACTTATCTTGTCAATGGTTATTCCAGGAGATAAGGGTCCAGGCAATGATATTGATATTTTTCTACAGCCTTTGATAGAGGAATTGAAACAGTTGTGGGAGGGTGTTGATGCATTTGATGCTTCCAACGGCCAAACATTTAAACTACGGGCAGCTTTGTTATGGACTATTAATGATTTTTCAGCATATGCCAATTTATCTGGCTGGAGTACAAAGGGACGGGTCGCATGTCCTTGTTGTGGAGATTCAACACATTCAATTTGGTTAAAAC
>NC_025996.2:23755675-23796928 GCF_000442705.2 Elaeis guineensis
ATATTATATATATATATGTGTGTGTGTGTGTGTGTGTGTGTATTGACAGTTATACCATATATTCTTCTTCCGATAACTTGTTTCTTCTAAACTGTTGGCTTTGCATGTGCGAAAGCGAAACAACAACAATTTCTCGCCATGTACATGAAAGTTTTTTCATTGTGTTTCCATGACAGTCAATGATCTTATATTTCTACAACTTTTTTTTTCTAAAAAAGTAATTGCTCTAATCACAGCCATTACTTCAACTAATTTATTGCAAATGTTGCATCAGTGAAAATGAAATAAGAATAAGTCAATATCGTATAGCATGAGATGGTAAGTGTGATTCATGAGCTTGTGAATCATGAGAGGTTGGCAATACAAAGCATTAATCTTCTGAGCAATGTGAAACACTAGCTACTTTTAGAAAAGTTTTTGGTAATTAAATTAGGTCTTGTGGTATGTTTTCCATGCTGTTCAACCAATTATTTTTGATAATTTTTTTTATTTAATTATATTTGATAGATTAGACTAGATCGCATACCAACACCCAACCAATATTGCAACCATTACTTCAACTAATTTATTGCAAATGTTGCATCAGTGAAAATGAAATAAGAATAAGTCAAAGATGATTAGTGTGATTCATGAGCTTGTGAATCACGAGAGGTTGGCAATACAAAGCATTAATCTTCTAATGTAATGTGAAATACTAGCTAGCATTTTAGAAAAGTTTTTGATAATTAAATGAGGTCCTGTAGTATGTTTTCCACACTGATCAACCCAATTATTTTTGATAATTGTATTTTTTTAATTTAAATGTATTTGATAGATATATTGGACTAGATTGCATACCAATACCCAACCAATATTGCGACTCCACTGGCTCTGACAGATGTACTCCTTCCTACCAATCTGAATTGCGGAGCATCATGATAGCTTTTTATTCTTTATTCTTTTTTGAGCAAAACGGTAAAAAAGAAACCATTACGCATGATTTTATTAAAGCCTAAAGATTGTAAAAAATTAAAAAAAAAAAACTTAAAAATAAAAGGAGAGAAGAAGAAAGGAAAAAAAAAAAAAAACAGACAGGACTCATTGATTGGTATCTCGTCGTCCTGTGATTTTCTCGTTTAGAATTAGAGATATTTTAAATTTACACCAACAAGTAACACTCATAGGTACTCATATTGAACAGGAACTATGCCAACAAAATGATCACCGATCGAGCGAACTGGGAAGGCACCTCTCATGCATGCGTGCCCTCACACTTGTTTAGTTTGGCAACTTAAAATGACCTGACTGCTACCAATCTCAATTCAATCCCGAGAATATATTTTAGCACCAATTTTTATTTATTCATGATGGGTCTATTATTTTTTTTTTTTTTTTCATTTTTTAACAGTGGGCAACCACCAATCATTTTGATAAGACTAAGAGCATGCAGTAAAATGGAGCAACTTCAGCATATGCTGCTGTAATGAACTTGTTGGTTTGGCATTTGTTTAATGGTTGGACGTGCGCTTCTATACATGTGATGTATTGATGCATGTCTAATTAGGTTTTTTGTTTCCTTTTGCATGTTTAATTCTATTTTTCTAGGACAATATTCTTATGATTTGTTTGTGTGTACTCTTTATGCCTTTTGGCTCCTATTAATCATGTTTGCCATGAACCCATGCCCTTTGGAGCTTAATCAAAAAAATAAAATGAAATAAATAAAAAGCATTTATAATCACACCTTAGATGGAATTTTTGAAGGATAATTGGAAATATATATAAAACATGGGAAAGTATGAGCACACGATAATGTATATTTGCAGTAGTTTTTGTTAATTACTAACACATCTTACCTTTTGTTAAATACAATTCATCCAATCCATTAGATAATATTAATATGAAAGTCATTTTAACAATTCTTCATGTTAAATTTGAGTTTAGCATCCCATTTTATGAAATTTAAAGCATAAAAAAAAGAAAAGTTAATAGTCCATAAGCAACGCAGAGAACAGTATAGAAGTTTTGATTAAAAAAAAAGCTGATTCACATGACTGACATTTTATACAAAGTCTGGATGGCTACTAGTTTTCAGTCTTCATTTGTAAAGTTATTAGCTATTTTGGTTAGACAGATAACATATGGTGCATGTGAAACTACCACCAAATGTTAGGAATCCAAACGTAACCTGCTAACGAGACTAGACCTGATGTAGCTAACCTCGTAGGAGTTGGCGTTGGAGTAATTTAGTACCAGAATATCCTCTAATCCAGATCCCCATTCTTAATTTAATATCCATTTTCTAACGGATCACTGAATCAAGGGATATAGATAATAGCAAAAAGAATTATAATTAAAAGCTATCTGGTAAAGCTTCTAATGTGCGTAATCACTCTATCATCAATTCCTAAGAGAAGATAATCAATAAGAAGGTGATTGATATAGCTTCACTTTCATTTTATTTTTTTAATAATAAAGATATAGGTTTATTATCAAAAGAAACAAGGGTATAGGTTCATGACTTTTTTTTCTTTACATCTCTTACGGTAATTCCGGGCTTGTTTGATATAGAGAGTTGGATTCTGTATCAATATTTCTATTTCGGTTATAAAAAAAAAATAAAAATATTTTAATTTTTTTAAATTTTATTTTTTTTACATTTAAATTTCATTTCAATTTAGATTTTGAACACAAACTAACCACGCTGGCTGATATGACCGCATCCTTCGGGTTCTTCCATCCTTGCGGGAAACTTTTTTTTCTTTTCTTTTTCTTGTAATAGCTGCCTTTTCATGTGTGAATTGTGATGAGAGCAGCTTTAATTAAAAGAAACGTAATCAAATCAAGCGTCGAAGTGCCTTGGATTTCAGGCCAGCCTCTTCCCGGCAATCATGTGCGACGCACGTGCCGATGCTTATAAAAGGGCACCCCGTGGTGCTCGAAGGTAAGCGTTAGCCGGGGAGTTCCAACTACCACCTACCCCTTTTTCCCCTCAACAAACAATTTTAATGAAACCATCAATTCATTTGCCTCTCCACCCCACCCCTTCCCTTGCCCTTAATCCCACCCCCGCCTATGGTAAGGTCCTCCTCAACCCCCCCTATCCCGTTTCCTTTCCCCTTTTCCTGAACACCACCCCCCCCCGGGCCCTGCTGGCTCTCCACCGCCCGATTTTATTGTGGCTTACCCCAAACACTCTCTCGCTCGGGGAATAACCATCACCCACCACTTTCTCCTTGTGGAGGTTGCCATCCCTCCACCTAAGAAGCCACAAAAGGATACCCAACCAACAGTTCTCCCACATTTATGCAATACTAGCAAGCAAAAGCTAGCCTCACAAAGAAGCCTAAAGCTTTTCCTTCTCATTCTCTTATTATTATTATTATTAATAAACCCAGAGCCTAGCTTGGAGTAAGTGGTACTACTTTCTTCTTGCGCTGACAAAAATGGGAGGTGCGTGGGCGGCGAGATCGGCGGTGGCGCTGGTCGGTCGAGTGGTGAACGACGTCGTGAGCTTCGTCGTGTTCACCATTTTGGATTTGCTTGATGTAATGCTGTGTCTCGTTTATAAGGTGGTGGACTACGCCATGGAGGCCGAGTGGAAGCCCTGCTACTGCTCCTCCTCCCCCAGGGACATGATCAACGGCAGCGGCCAGATTCTCGTGTCGGAGAATGGCGGCTCGAAGGTAGTTCGCCTCTCCTCCACCAAGCTCCAGCTGGAGGACATCTCCGACACCTTATTCTCCCGGCCGTCCCTCGTCTCCGAGGTCTCCCGGACGACGGTGCGCGAGCTCCGACGGATTAAAATGGAGCGAGGAAGAAACCGGCGTCCTGTGGCGGCCTTACGGGGCGCAGCCGGTGTTAGATCTGCGTCGTCGAACACCACGACGTTCACCATCAACTCCACCATAATCCAGATGCTCCAGGGAAAGATCGGCGGCCACACGTCGTACCCCGTGCCACGGTGGTCCGACTGCGACTGCCCGACTTGCACCTCCTGGAGCTCCCCCTCCGGCTCCCACGACTCCCTTCTCTACGCCCACGCCGACGGCCCCAAAGGTAACCACTAGCTAGGAAACTATCCTCGAGTAAAACATAATGCAGGATTTAGAACTGGAGTAATATGTCATGCTTGCGTGCGGCGTGGATAGATGGAGGGGTGGCGGAGGAGGACGTGCTGTTCATACACGGGTTCATATCGTCGTCGGCGTTCTGGACGGAGACGGTGTTCCCGAACTTCTCCGACGAGGCGAGGGAGCGGTACCGGCTGATCGCGGTGGACCTGCTGGGGTTCGGGCGGAGCCCCAAGCCGGCTGACTCGCTGTACACGTTAAGAGAGCACGTGGAGATGATCGAGCGTTCGGTGCTGGAGCGCTACAAGGTCCGGTCCTTCCACATTGTCGCCCACTCCCTCGGCTCCATCCTCGCCCTCGCCCTCGCCGTCAAGTACCCCGGCGCGGTCAAATCCCTCACCCTCCTCGCCCCGGTACATAACGTCGAACACCATCCATTTCCTTCCGTTTCTTTCCGTGCTTTTAAGTTGTGGTTTGTTTTGATTTCTACGGGTTAAAATTAAGGCTTGTTTGGATGGTGCCAGCCTTACTTTCCGGTGCCCAAGGGGGAGAAAGGGACGCAGTTCGTGCTGCGGCGGGTGGCGCCGCGGCGGGTGTGGCCGGCGCTAGCGTTCGGGGCGTCGGTGGCGTGCTGGTACGAGCACATCAGCCGGACGGTGTGCCTGCTGGTGTGTAAGAACCACCGGCTGTGGGAGATAGCCTTCAAGTTCGTCACCCGCAACAGGTTCGCACTCTGTAATACCGTTCAGATACTTAGATATTGACCCAACCTCCTGAATTAATTCCCATGACCGGTGAGAATTAACGCACTTAATTTATATTCCACTGGCCAACAATCCCAAGAATCTAATTCTTAATATTTTTCAAATTTACAAGGGATGAGAATGGATGGGAATTTGGTAGGGTAAGCAGAAATTAGGTCAGCTAGAATAACCATATATGATGTCAGATCTGAGAGACCACCATTTTCTTGAAGCCTAATTAGAAGTTATAACCTATTCATGGGAATAGTTATTTTATACGGGATATATGCACTTTAAGCTGCAATCTGCAAGCAATTGAACTCGCTGAGCGGTGGTGGCTGCAAAGTCTAAGCTTGTCAAACGCTGCGAAACTCGGGTCTACCGTGTAATAACTCTCAAAGTACGCAGTTCTTTATGTTGCCAGCTAGAACTTAATAAATTTTCTCGCTTTGTGGGGCCTTTCGGATGGTGGGCCACCAAGGAGTTCCCACAAGTGCTGTCGGGTGGTTCACCATCTCACCATACGGCTCATATTTCAAATCGGCACTCCACCCATACCAACTCTCTATTCATCCAATTTCACTTGCAATTGGCTTAGACAATGGACATGAGTCCTCAGAATTTCCTAGATACTGAGTTCTATGGGCTTTGCTACCTATTTATGTTTCGTTTATGATTGGCAACAGGATTAGGACCTTCTTGATGGAAGGCTTCTTCTGCCACACCCATAATGCTGCATGGCACACGCTACACAACATCATATGTGGAAGTGCTGGTAAACTTGATGGTTATCTTGATGCAGTGAGAGATCAGCTTAGCTGCGATGTGACAGTGATCCATGGGAGGAACGACGAGGTGCTTCCACTTAGTTGTAGTTATGATGTCCAGTGCAAGATTCCTCGAGCTCATGTCAAGATTGTTGAAAACGAGGATCACATCACCATTGTCGTTGGCCGGCAGAAGGCTTTTGCCCGAGAGCTTGAGGAGATATGGAAGAACACAAGACGCTGAGAATGTGTTCGAAGAGAGTCCAAAAAAAAATTGTGAAGAAGAACTCATGATAAAGATGGAAAAGATAAAAGTTTAAAAAGAAAAAAAAAAAAAAAAAGCACTCAAGAAATATCAAGTTCTCTTGTGAAAGGAACAAACCTGAGGGAAATGTGATGGGTAGGCAGGTTTATTCTGCCTTTAGTTTTTTATTTTCTTTTTTTCAAAAATTTTCAAATTTTAAATATATTGTGCTGGGTTGTGTGTATTCTCAACCAGTTCCTATTGTTCGGTGTGCAAATATTTGATAAATGACCATATCATTCCAAAAAGTGATATGGAAATTACTAAAATTTATTGAGCTTTCCGTTCTTCTATCTTCATGTACTCTTGGGTGCAAGTCCGGTTAATAGATCCCCTGGACGATTTGTGGAGCGCAATGCTCAACGCATAAATAGAGGATTGAAGTATTGTCAGGAGATCGCCTTTCCTTTTTCCTCTTCATTTGATATTATTCTTTGTTCTCTGACTCTTAATATCAATCATTCCATCCTATTTTTCTACTATTAAATATCTGATATCTATTTTTTTTGACAAGCTAAAACAAATCCCAAAAGAGTTTGTGCATGAAAAATTATAGACTACCAAACTACTTATTAATTGAGGAAAGAACCTTTTATCCTCCCTGACAAGCCCACCTGCTTTGCACGTGATTATGTGAAAGAGAGCATCATCGTCAATTGAACCTCTTCTAGCAAGCTGGTTTGATGAGGTGGGTTGTGAGAAGAAGAGGTTGTGGAATATATATATATATATATATATGCGCGCGCATGGATTCCATTGTTTATTGAAGTTATTGCTTCTATGGGTGTTGGAACCGTATTGCCAATCTGGGGTCCCTGTGGCCATTAAATCCGCGTTATGTTGACGGGTTGTATTCCATGTCAGACATGATCACAGCGGTGCTATAAATGTAAGAATGATGAACCCATGAAGCTGTGGTTGCCTATGAAAAACACTGAAGGATGGGTTCCTCCCCTTGGTGCATAACGATTAATTTCCTGGGGGACCCAACCTCTCTATCCCTATCATGACTAGTTCATCTGGTTGAAGCATGTACGCGTGTTGATGAAAGGGGAGGCATCAACGACCTGCATGCTTTGCGTGTATATAAGGTTATTAGTGAACATGAGACCTGGTTTGACCTTTTATAAGTCATCTCTGATCACAACCGTCGTTGGACAGATTGAATGTATCAAATTAGATTTAATAGAATTTTGGCAACTGCCTCTTATACATCGCTGCCTGGACTTTTGCCTTCTTTTAAGTAGAAATGACAATGGATATGATATGTATTAGAATGGCCAATATCCGTATCCATCGCATAATTCAAAATTTAATATCCATATCCATTCTTTATTTGTTTCGGATCGGATCAAGTTAAGTAAAATAGATGGTGTGAATCTTATCGGATCCGATAGATAAAATAAACGAGGGTAGATCGGATAAAAAACTCATCTGATAAATATTTAAAAATAATTATAATTTTTTTAAAAAAATATTTAAATTAAAATTATATCAAATCAGATTCAGAAAGAAACGTACAATTATCCATATCTGATTCGAATCTACATATTTTATTTAGAACTTATATGCACATCGAATTTTTATTGGCTTAATTAGCACCCATCCTATTAATGGGGTCGGATTAGATATCCAGTGGATGGGCTACAATTATCATCCGTATTTCCGACTAATTGGTGGGGAAGACGTGCTTCCTTAGCGGGAGATTCTGCTTTGATGCGATATCCCGTTCCCATGATTTCTTGCATGGCCTTTCTCAAGGGTTCCAGCAACCTAGCTAACTGTGGATGGACTTTGTTTTATGGCAATGGAGTCCACCTATGAGCAACGTGGCTCGGGATTCTGTTGCATGTTGATGGTGTGGGTCATGAACTCACCGAATGTGATCGTCGTGTGGAGGTGAGGAATGAAGTGGTGAGAACTGTGCTTGGAGTACCGGAGAAGGGTAAAGTGGCCTCACACGTCAACTGATGCCAAAATTTCTCTGAGCTCAAGCGCGGTGTTGGTTCTGGGTGCTAAACGACTATTCTAATGGTTGTGGAAAAGTACTCATCTTAGGTCGTTCGTTATTCTTAAATGAGTAACTGCAGTAAAACTTTTCTATCCCGATTCTGCGGCTCTAATTGTTAATCAATTGATGGAAGTAGTCATTGGCTCATTGCCATCTTGCTCCAAGAATCCAAAATTTCATCTTGTCGAATGCTTGCTTACGCTCCATAGGTGTTACCACAGAATTTAGGAATGGGCTCAATTTCATGGCAATGGATAATTAGGGGAATGCTAAACCATGCCTGCTTACTGTTGAGTTCTTTGTTAGATGCTGAAGAAGTCTATTGTCATCATGGCAGTGTACAATCTGAATGACAGATCCTTAACGCCTACCTTCTTTCAGGATATCATAATGTTTTTGATGGTATTATTGACTACGAATCATGCGTGCTCAATCTGGAACTATGAAAACCCCAACATTATTTCATATGTTTTCTCAAAAAAAAAGCAGAAAAATGTTGCATATGTAGAAGTGGAAGCATTTCTCCATTTCATGGCAAAACCAGTTCGTTTTATTATTTCTCACATAAGTTTTTTGAAGTAACTATTATGCTTGATGTATTTTCTTGATTTGGAAAAAAATTGTTCATATAAATCTATCATCTGGATTCTAGGATCTTGCGGACAGTTTGCTAGATATTCTCTAAATTTAACTTCATCAAGCAGTATATTAGCAAGGAGAGTATTGTTTCATTGCTTAAAATTTCCTTGCCCTCCCTATCATTTTTTTGGTTTGGTAAGATACTCTCTATCATTTAATTGATGATTGGACATGAAGATTCCCATCCCAACGCGTTCTAATGCATCCATCCAGTTTTAGTAAAGTAGATATATATACCAATTGGAGATGGATAATTCCAGAGATTGCAAGTTGAGAGTTACATGTTTTGATTGGGGTTATGTTTTGTTGCTTAAAATTTTCTTATACTCCCCCTATCATTTAATTGTCCCGACACATCTATCCATCCATCCAGTTTTAGTAAAGTGAGTTTGCGATCAAAGGCTTGTAGCTGGAGTGGATCGATCTCCACTTTTGCATACGTGAGGATATTGTCCACTTCGATCTTTAGTCACTATGATACAAAGTCTCATAGTTTTATCTTTCAAAATGCATCTCATGGAAAAAAGAGTATCTCATCCCATATAAGTCAGGATCTCCATGATTCACAATCAATGCGGGAGTAATAATACCTTCCCTTCTGCATCATAACAATAAAATATATACCAATTGAAGATGGATAATTCCAGAGATTGCACATTGAGATTTGCATGTTTTGATTGGGGCATGATATAGCAAAGTGTTTCTAGAGTCAAAGGTTGCAATCTGGTACATGCTGAGGATTACGTCGGACATCTCAAGTCGTGCACATCTATGTCCAATCGTTTACAACATCAAGATATGCTGGATCTTTGCTAATAAAAATGTCAAGTTGGATATCAGTTCAAAAATTCTTATGTTTCGTTGCTTAAAATTTTCTCGTACTCCCTATCATTTAATTGCTGTTTGGACAAGAAGATGTCCATCCCAACGCATCCAAACGCGTCCATTCAGTTTTAGTAAAGTAGAGATATATACCAATTGGATATGTGGATAATTCCGGAGAATGCAAGTTGAGATTTGCATGTTTTGATTGGGGCATAATATCGCCAAGTGCTTCTAGAGTCGAAGGTTGCAGTCGGGTACATACGGAGGAATATGTCGGATATCTAGTCATGCAAATCTATGTCCAATTCACAACATCAAGACAAGCTGGATTTTTGCTAATAAAAATATCAAGTTGGTTTTTTGATTAAAAAATGTTTCAATATACTTATTGGGTTAGGGAAAGAAAAATTTCTACTAAAATATGTTTCTGTACGTACTTAAATAGTCAATAAGTGAAGTAAGCTCTATAGTGATCTTACTAATCATGAAGTCAGTAAATTCTTTCCACCTCTCTCGCACAAAACCACAAGCATCCATTCAAAATTTTCAGATCCTTCAAACCACTGCTCTTCCTGAGGGAACTTTCACATGTCATCAGACAAGGAGTGAAACAACATCAGTTAGGGACACCTGGCAGAGAATTGTTACGAATGAAAGGATAGAAACATTTGACTCTAGGTTCGTGCCTCGGCTTGAAGTTGTTGTCAATGGAATAGATTCAATAACTTGCTAGTTCAAAAGATAGTCTTGTGTATCAAATGATCCATTAAGCAAGTTTAAAACCCACTTTCGTATGCCTTTGCACTGGATTACCAAGTTAAGACCCTTTGAAAGTGTCCTCCGTACTATTTCTTTGTAAGCATTCAGTTCATTGGCATCGTCAGTCTTCCACCGTACAAATTCTCCTCAAATGGGTTTACAACATGCCTGCTTCTTCCGCTGCACATGCCAGCACGTGCATGTACAAATGTATCAGGTTTGCTTGTATGCCCAGAAATGTACATCCAACACCCCTACCACATTAGAATACTTAATAGCTAAAAGTAACAGATATTATAAAACTAGGGCCCCAAAGTACATTAAAGATTAAATTCCTTACAAGTAATACTACTCTGGCCCAGGCATAACTTAATGTAATTAAAGCAAATCAGAAGGATTTTTGCTACCGCACTCCAAAATTTCTTTTAGTTATTTTATTGTTGATTATTTTTTAACCATTCATTTTTCAATGGACGGCACTGGTCTATTCATCAACAATTACTTTAAATTGGCCATGTAGATGATTGGTGTAATAAATAACTCAAATTTTATATACAATCTGCAAATCAAAAAGCTAATGGGGCATTTTGGAATTATCTTTCTCTCTTTCCGATAGAGTACTGCTCCTTTCTTACAGGAGTTGTCATGTTGTAAAGAGATAAGTGGCAGGCCCGAACAGTAGAGAAGGAAGAAGGGATAGTATATGACTGCGGAAAGGCGAATAATAGAGGAGGAGGGGGGAGGGGGCGACAAAGAGATGGGCGGAGAAGGAAGGGGAATGGAGGCGGTGCGGATGAGAAAATGAACAGCGGAGTTGTGGGCAAGAAAAGATGAAGGGGGCGGCATGTGGCGATGAGAAATCGAGCAATGGAGATATGGGCGGCGGAGGAGAAAGGGGGCGATGTGCGGCGGTGAAGAGATGAGTGGCAGGCACAATCGATAAGGAGATGGGTGAAGGAAAAAGAAGGGAGTGGTTGTGGCGGCAGGTCTGAACGGCAAAGAAGTGGGCGAAGAAGAAGGATGGGGGGTGGCGTGCGGCAGTGAGTTTAAATGCTGGAGAGGTGGGTAGAGAAGGAAGGAGATGACATGCAGCGGTAGGGAGGTCAATGACGGGAAGGCGGACGGCGAAAAGATAAACAACGGTGGAGAGATAGACGGTGAGGAAAAAGAATAATTAAAAATAATAAAATATTATTTTTTAAAAAATAATAAAATAAATTATAAAAAATAATAATTTTATAATATTTTAAATACATCATATAATAAAATATTATAAAGAAGTACTAATATTATATATATATATATATATATATATATATATATATATATATATATATATATATATCACAAAATCAAACGCTTGATCCAATGCGTTCATCAAAATTCAAGTCATCATTGTGGAACTCCATGTGATCCGTCGATGTGGTCTGAGATAAGTTTATTAAATTAAGGAAATCACAAAGTAAAATGTTGGTGAGCTGCATTCGGGACTGGATGGGGAAGGGTATTCATGTAGCTGGGCAGGTGCTAGAAATTGCATTGGTTTGCTTTCGAAGTCTAAACCATGGATCACCTTCCTAAAAAGTCATTGCTTGGAGATCTAAGCAAGATTGTTGGTAGACTTCCACATCAAACTAGTCCATAAGAAAATAACATAAAATTATGTAAGCTGGATGGTTCTAAAAGCAATATAGAGAGAAGCCATCCACGTCTCAACTGGGATTGAATAAGTCCACGAGCAAAGATGGAAGATCTGAATCGGTCTTACTTGCACGAAAACTTCAGTATCCACCCATGACTTCAAACTTGCTCCCTCGGTCCATTCTCAGTACGATTCGAACTCACCAAACCAAAACAGCAGCAACTCTTCAAAGCAATAATCTAAGAGATAATCATGAGTGAAGTATCTTATTGTCTTCCAGTACAAGGATTTCGATTTGCCGTTCTGGCTCTGACCATTTCATACAAAGTTTGTTTGCTTGTTTGTTGATATATGGCAGGTCAGTGGTTAATCAGCCAGATTTTTTCCTTTACGCCCCCCCCCCCCCCCAAAAAAAAAGCCAGGTTTTTTCAATATCTAGATTTTTCAAATGCACCAGTGTTTTTTTCCCTTGTTGATGAACAAATGCACCGATGGTTATAACTCTCCGCATAGCAACAAGAGGTTTCGGGTTGGATCATACATAGTTCATCGTTAAGTATTTGGAGCTAGATAGTTTTAGTGGGAACAGGTCTCCTTCCCTTTCTCTCTCAAAATAAAAGGAAAAAATCCAAATGATAAACTCAAAAGCCACAGATGATGACTAATTTAATTGTATTGGTAGTGGTTGATACTCTGCTTCTTCAATGTAGCATGCGCTGCTGATCTCATCCCTACTCATGCATGCACACACACACACATACATACATACATAAAGACACATGTATACATAACACACGTGTATACATGTACAAAGAAATATATCAAATATATGACTGCAGAAAAAGTTGTGCTTATTCCAACTGTTTCAGTGGAAGTAAATTTGCCAACTACTAAAATCCCACACAATTTTAGAAAATAATGAGTTGGCAATGATGGGAACAATTTTCAACCATCTATAGGAGTTATTTTCACAAAAAATAATGCAGGAAAACAAAATAAAGCACCACAACGATCTAAAGAGGGATATCACCAAACACTCTTAAGAGCCAAAACAAGAATACCAAGATTTTTTTTTGGAAAACCAATCAAGGAAAAACCATATGAAATTCGGAGTAAAAAAATCCACTATAAAATCAGAATAATGGCTACAAGTTTTCAAATCCCTTCTTAAGAATCATGAAAAAACGCAGGACTCTCTGGCTTTGGCAGCCAGAACTCTCTATCCTAGTATGAAACTCTACAAGCAAAATAGTTACAATTGGGCCATTTGGCGTAAGTGGGAAATCCCTCTTGGGCTGAACCCATGAAACAACAGAAATCAGCATAACAGGTCTCCTCGTGGGTCTGGATCCCTGATATTACCCGCCCAATAATCTTGGTATATACTTATCAAACAAGAGAAAAATTGCAACATTTTTCTAATGAAGAGATCCATTGCAAATAAAAATAAATTCATTGAGAAAGTTGGTGAGTTCTGACGGATTCGGTTATTGTCAAAAAGTGGTATTTTTTTAAAAATAGAAAACAAAAACTGGATGCTCTGCAGAAGCTCCAGATTTGCAAAGGTTAATTTGGGAAATAAATTCAGTAGCTTTGCCAATTTTATGGATGTCAGCCTATTGGAGCGGCGCTCCATGTAGTCGGCGTGTCATAACGACTTAACCTCTACGTATTCGAGGGTCATTTTGGGGAATAACAAAGTAGCAAAACGGAATGGTTTACCTCAGTTTATGGGAAAAGAGAGAGAGATGGTGCGGACGGACCGACAGTCTCCCAGCTGATCTCGGAGCTCACCCAACGCCACCCCACCCCACATTCTTTACGGCGGATCCGCGGGAGCTGGTTAGAGAGAAGCTGGCAGCGGGGATCTGGAAGCGGCTCTTCCCGGCGCGAGGCGGCGGAGGGCGGCGACCGGCGTACGGCCTAGGGCTTCAGGTGGACATTAGCAGGGGGAGTTCCAAAGCCACCGCCATGGGCATGGAGTGCTGCCGTGGCGCCAACCCCTTCCGCCTCTGCTCTGGCCTAAAGGTCATCGGCTACTTCATGATCCTCCTCGTCGTCTCGATCATCGCCGTCTCCTACTGCGCCGTCATCGTCATCGCCTGGGGCCCGCGCCTCTTCCGTGGTGGCCTTGTCTCCGTCCTCGCCTTCGCCATCGTCCTCGTCTTCCATCTCCTGGTACATGAAGTCACTCACTCATCCATCGCTTGTTATATATGTTCTGTTCTAATTCTCATTACGGTGACGGGCCCGAGCTTTTTCCGCTTTCCCCAACGTTATGCAGCTGTCGAAGAAATTACTTCAGGTTGGAAAGATCACAAATGAACAATTTTGAATGCTTTGGACCGGTGCACATAGACAATTTAACCTACGATTTTAGCTGATCATGATGATAAGCGTCAGCAAAATGAGTTTGGTAAAATAAAATGTGTATATATTCTTTGATAGGATGAAATATGTAGTACGTTGGAAACGGGATGCGCCATTGTTGGTGGGGTAGATTAGGGTGAAATCGCAAGATTGGCGGGATAAATAATCTTATGTATCGGCTATAGCTGGAATTTTAGATTGATGAATTAAGGTGAACGTAGTAGAGAGTGCTGATATCTTTACTGAAAATGGATGAGTAGGGATGTCAACAAGCTGTGCTAGCTTATTTTGTTGTTAGCCAAGCCCAGGCTTCGGCTTCAGGCTTGAGGGTTGGGCCAAATCTTGCATTAGGCTCCCTTAGAAGCATGAGCCTATTGTTGCATGCTTAAGACTTCAACTTTTGGACCTCAACAAGTGTAGGAGATAGTTACTTGAGCCCATGAGTATATGATGAGGAAAGTTGCATTATGGGAGGTCGTGCTAAAAGATTTATGTTTCCTAACTAGAGTTCTTGGCTTCTTACATGCAATCTAGGTCTTTGTAGAATTTAGGCTCCTTATCACATTATTGTGACTAAGCCATGAGGAGGATTGTATGCTTTTATGCGGCATTTGCCGAACCATCTTGATTGGATGGTTCAGAACATTCCAAGCTGTACCAACTACAAAGTGGTGCAGTTCGGCCGGCCAAATCAGAACACCGGATGAGGGAGGGGGGAAGAAGGGAGGAAAAGAGGGGATGACACCGCTAGAGGACCGGTGGTGGCCTGTCGAGACTATCGGGAGGCCATAGAGGCTTCAACGGCTTCGTGTCGCTTGATAGGGTGTTTAATCGAGAGATATAGAGAGAGGGAGGAATGAGGGTACCAGAGAAAGGTGCAGCCGATGGAAAGGCCATCGTGGCCACCGGACGGTGCAAAAGATGCAGATGGAGCCGCAGCCGTGAAACAAGGGTGACCGTCCCTATTCATCGTGTTTTTTCTAAAATGATGATGAATAGTGAAGCCGGCAAATCCATTGCTGGTTTCACTATTTCAGAATTTTTTTAAAAAAATTGAAGAAATAGTGAAATCGGTAAATCCATTGTCAGCTTCATTTCGGGGTTTTAAAAAAAAACTCACGTGAAACAAGAGCGATTGCCTCTGTTTCACACCTGTGGAGCCATAGGCTGCGATTTTTCCATCCAACGGCCATGACGGCGAGCCAAAGGCCCTCCGACAGTCTCTTCACCAGCTTTCCCTCTCTTCTTTTCTTTCCTTTCCCCTTTCTATCTCTCTCTCTCATAGCTGAGATTTGGCGGAGGAAGCAAAAGCTTTGGCAGCCCTCCGAGTGTGCCCGCAGTCCGTTTGTGGCCACCGCTGGCATTTCCTTCGGCCACCCTCGCCCCCCCTCCCCCTCTTCTCTTTTTCTCTTTTTTTTCTCTCTGGTTTCTTTCTTCGCTTCTATGTCGGTTCGCACTATTGATTTAATCTACACCACTAAATTTGCTTGGAGACTAAAACATTGTAGGTTTCGATGGGCTCTTTCCTATGGATCAGTTGGATGCAAAAGAAGATGTTGCCAATTGTATTAATGTTCTACGTTATGGCATTTAAATTGAAAATAAGCACTATTTATCATGATCTACGAAACTTATAACATGCCTATATCAAAATTCAATAGATTTTGATGCATTAATCATAGCAAAATATTAGATTGGGCCCTTAGTTGCTAAACTTGGGATAGTGAGGATGAGGGGAATATAATATTTTAGAAGCCCTTTTAGTAAGGAAATGCTTAGAAATTGGTGCAGGTTTGAGATTCCAAGAAGATTCTGAAGAAGGTATGTTATCCTATAGCATATTCTGTCCTTTAAAATTAAACCATGATAGCTAACTATTTTCTCACGCACTTGATCAATAGATTGGAGACCGCCAAGTTATGTCATTACCAATGGTATGGACTCCCAAACCATCATTTCTAGCATGTTGCTTATGTGCTGCTTGCATTTATTTAACAAGTTTCCCAGTGCAAATAATGCCTTTTATATTATGTGTGGTGATAACTGTTGGGAAATAAATTGTTTGAAAATTAAAACATTGCCTTGAAGCAATGTTTTGAAAACCATACATGGGGTTGAGTTTCCTACTCTTTCTCTTGCACACTCACATGCACGCACACAACCAGAGAAGTTGTTCATCTACCTTGGACATGACCTTTGGAAGTTTCTGTCTGAAGCCTAAATTCTTACCTCATGTAAATATCTACTAAAGTAGATTCCCTTGTATCTGATCTTTATTGTTCAAATTACCTTAAATTCCAGAGTTAAACAGGAAGTTCTGACTTATATTCACATTTGAGTATCTTAGATTCCCTTGTATCTTCACAATCCTTTTTTTTCATACCTTTCTGCATCAGATAGATATTTTAAAAGAGCTTCCACATGTCCTTAAGCAAAACTTTTACCTGCTTCTTCTAAGAAGGTCATGATTGTCAGTTGATGACATATTGCCTTGTGAACTGGTTTTCTCAATCTGGTCAGTCACATGACAAACCATGAAAGACAACACCTCCATGGGCAGCCATTTCATATGTCCATACTAGAAACCAGTACTTCATATGTGTGTTTTTCTTTTTGGTAGCAGTACTTCATATGCATTTGACCATATACTTTTCTATCAGCCGATTCCCCTTTACTACCCCTTGGGTGATGAAACTTTACCTCAGACACATGTGATACAACTTGTTGCACTGGGAATTCATGATGTGAAATTAACACATTAGAAAAAACACAGGAGATGGTCCTTGTTACATTAGGAGTTCATGATGGGAAATAACTAAAGGGGACCATCTTTGTATCCTTTGTAGTTTTTGAATTTTTTTTGCGCTTTTGGACGCTAGTAACTTATTTCTGCAAACGATTCCTTTAGGCATTTTGCTTAGACAATCTCGAATGTTCTTGCGTAAGTCAATTACTGGAAAAGATCTCTAATCGAATATGAAAATATTGTTGTCTCTTTTGGCTTCAGGTCACCTTTTATCCATCTTCTAGTTTCTGTTATTAAATAAACAATGGATATATTAAATTCAAGTGTGCTTTTGAAATTCTTCAAGGAATATCTTTTTTTTTTCCTGTTATTTTACTGCTTCTGAATGGAATTTGTTTTGGCTTCAAGTCATCTTTTATCCATCTTCTAGTTGCTATTATTAGACAAACAATGTCTCTATTAAATTCAAGCATGTTTTTTCAATTCTTCAAGGATATCTTTCTTTTCTGCAGCTTGCTTTGTTAATATGGAGTTATTTTATGGTAGTTTTTGTTGATCCGGGTTCTGTTCCTCTTAATTGGAGGCCAACAATTGAAGAAGAGAACTTAGAAATTGGAAGTTCTGTGACATTATCTGATTATGTTGCTCCTGAGACCAGCGCTTCTGCATGGTCCAGTTCAGAGGGGTTGGAAAGAAGACCAACTATAGGCTACTGCAGTCGCTGTCACAATAGCAAACCTCCACGTTGCCATCACTGTTCTGTTTGTAAGTCAGCCATTTGTGATGGAGTTAGAAGCTTGCCAAATAGATCTATTTTTGTAGGCTTAATTTCTTGCCCCAAACTTCTGCTTGAACATCAAAAAAGAGAGCTCTTTTTCCATGCTATGTAGGAGACTGCACTTATCAAAATTATCTCTTGTTTTACAATTCACTATCTTATTTATATTAATAACAATTGTGTTTGTGTATTTATGTATATCTGTGTCTAAATACCTGTTGATCTATTTATGCACATTCTTGAGCATAGTCTACATCCATGCACACATGCACCTGCATGCTTGTCTATAGATTATTGCTTTTTGTCCAACTAGTTCATCATAGTGGTTGCACAAAAATGTCTGTGCCCATTCTTTGCTTGCGGATCATGCAAGTATCCTATCTAACATAATGCACATATTAACATTTTGTGTTGGCCCAGCTAATATGTAGTCAAACTTGGGCAGCATGGTACCTATGTTACCTCCATAATGTTGAGTACAAAGTTACTCTGTTAAAATATGTAAGTGGAAGACATGGTAAACCATAACTCCAGTACCACCAGCCAAAAAAAAAAAAGAAACAGTTCAGGCTGTTTAGCAGTGTAATCAGGAGAAACAGAGAATTCTATCAGAAAAATAATGATCTGCTTTAAGATTTCAGATCTAGGCTTTTGGACTGCAGGCCTGGGCTTCTCGGTAGTGACAAACTATTTTAAGGTAGAATCTTTAAGGCTTTAGGACTAAAGTAGTTGATAGTAGGATAAGATTTGAAATAGAAGGTGGAAGTTATCTTCAAGTTGAGCAACCAACAAGAAGGACAAATGCTCTTTCTGCTGTTGTTCCTGCATTTCAGCTCTGATAAGATGAAGAAAGAAGAAAGAGACTCAGCTAAATGTGCAGCAGGTCTTATGGGAGTTGGGATTAGGATTGGAATGGAGGGTGAAGAAGGAGAAAAAACAAGAAAGTAGGATAAAATTGGAGGATTCTGCTCTCGGTGGCAAAAAGAGGAAAGTAGAATGGAAGAAGAACAAGAAATGAATGAAGGAAGAAAAGAAGAAACGTGGAGGGAAGGGTATAAGATGGAAAGGGAATAAATAAAAAGAAGAAAGAAGGGGGCATGCTAGTCCCAAGATGAGGTTGGAGGGTGCGTGAAGCCAATTGAGAGAATATGGAGACTATAAATTTTGGAAAGAAGGAAAAAAAATAGTCATCTTTATATTCTTTCTTTTTGGTTTTTGTTGGGGAAAGGGGGATGGGGTTGCTTCCTGTGTTCTCTCAAGAGATTTCTCACAATGATAACCATTGAATGAAGTTGCTAAAACTTTTGTCTTCTTAGCCCCATAAGAAATAAGGTAAGAATGAGATACTGTACTTCCCTAGTCACACATTAAGTCATTTGAAGAAATATGAGGAGAAAAGTAATGGTACATAATATGTATTGTCCACTTGCTGTCAAAAGAAACTAAGAGAAATGGATCTTATGCCAACTACATTGAAGAGTTCATTTGCATGCTTGTATGCATTGTTTTTAAACTCTTATGATTCACAAGCTGAATCTTACAATCCAGATCAAAATAGCCGGAAACTATCTGAATGCCATCCTCAGATCAGGATCACTTTAGGTTCGCAAGATTTAGATCCATATGGTGGACCATACATTCCTTTTGATCACAGGATCCAATTTGATAATGTATTTATATTATTAAATCACGTCTTAATCCATTTTTTTTTACCATATGGCTCTTAAATTACTTATCACTGATAAAACTCAAATAGTAAAATTAGCAAGTCTGTTATTGGAGTTCATAAAGTTATAAGTAAGAACTTTTTATATTTTTACAGTCATATGTTAAAACATTATCCTTGTTTATTGTAAGGCATTCTACATGGAAGGATTCTTAAATAGATAGATAGTATATAAACATCTTGAATAACCAAACCAAACAGAATTTTTGTTTCATTGGAGATACTATGTATGGCCCTAAATTGGTGAAAACTAGACTAGTTGTATGTATGCTTTTTATTCCCCATTCATGCACTTTATGGTTGACACATGTTCCAATTTTCACATTTCTTTTATGTTCATGAATTTCTGAAAGTGATCAGAAAAATTTTATGGTCTATGATCCAATTCACAATCCAATATGATATCAGTCCTTCTATGATTTGCAACTTGATCCAGATCTTAACAACACTGTGTATTTTGTCTGTCCGTTATTGGCTGTTTAAAAGTCTGTCATATCAGGGCGTTGCTTGGATTAGATGCCAAGATGTTCTTTAATCATACCTTACAACCTTTCTCAGGAGAGATCATCTAATATTAAGTGATTACACTTTGTAAATTAAGAAAACATCAATATTGATGTGTAAATGCAAATATAAAAATAATGTCCTCTGCTTCTATCTTTATGTCAAAGAGATAAGAAAGTGATATCTTGTAAATAAATATTGCAGAAATTAAGTTGATATTTAAGAGGGAAACAGAGACAACGGATCCCAGATGTGTATAATAGTTAAAAATTCACAACAAATGTTAGAACATAAACATAGAATAGTAGAAAACACATGATTGGTGCATGACATGCAGTGCCTAATTGTTAGATCTAAATGGGAAAAAATTTGATTCCTCAATGTGGCGATTCCCTTCTGTTTTTGTTTCTTTATTATCTATTGGTAATGATATGTAACAGAATATAGCCACAAGATCTCCGGAATCTGTTAAAATTAAAGTTTTAAGTGCTATGTGCTGATGCATGCCTGTGATAGTGCTTGGCACACAAAAAGCATCGTACGAAGCAAGTGAACAATTTCACTTGCATGCATGGGCATGGGGAGATGCACATGTTTTGGGTCTTCTTTTTTTTTTTTGGGTTCGTGAACTATTCTGAACATGTTTTTAAGACTCTTAGGCAGTAATCTTGGAATAAGTCAAAATATTCTTAGCCCCCGCTTTACTCCTGACTTAACTACATCACCTTGTAGTGTGAAATAATTTACTCTGAGTTCAAAGCAAAAAATTAATGTCTTTACTTTATAATATGCAATTTTGTGCCTTTGCCCCTTGAAATAAAGTTGGTTGTTAAAAGGTGTTTGGCAAAAATAGTTTGAGTAAGCTGGTTAGACAGGCTTTATTTCATCCCAACCCAGTTCCTTTTTTTTTTTTTTTTGGTTTGATTAAAAGGGAAGAGGAACTGACCCAAATTTGTTCAACCAATAAACCAAAAGATTTTACATTCTGATGCCATGTGGAAGTCTTGAAATACATTGAAAACTATTATAGGTTCTGTGGTTTGAAAGCAACCAGTCAATAAACAGATGAATACAGTATTTTAGTGTAGATGAAACTGGATTGGATTTCTTCAGGAAGAGATGTTGGTTCCTTTCTTTCCAAATTGCCTAGCAGATTGCAATTTTCATGTGGTCCCAAGCTAGTCCAATTAGCTATTGAGTCTTCCTTTGACACCAAGTTGACCAAAGAGCAGGCACAGTATATGGGGAGCCCTTGATGTTCGGTGCTTGTGAAACTTGGTCCCATATTCTCCTCATAGCACCGAATCAAAGAAACAGGTGATGATGGATTCCTTATGGGTACTGCAGAAGGGGCAATTGGCATCCACTGTCATTCCCTTTTTGATGAGAGCGTCTTAACCAAGCTCTATCCTGAACCAGTCTCAGCTTTAGGTGTTACTTGTTCCCAAAAAACAATAGGAACCCCATCCAAAATTAAGACATGTATACGTGTTGGTTGCTATGCTCTGTATTATTTAAGGTGATATGGCACAATATTACACCCTGATATTGTGTAGCAGCAGAAAATGACATGGGCTTATTAGAATATGTGGCAATCGTTGCTGAAACACATAATATTATGAAAAACAGAGAAATCATTCTTAGGAATTAATTTATTATATCATGAATACTAAGATGTCACAATACAACACTACTAACGTACACCTCATTTAGAATGAAGGAAAACAGTTGTATTTGATTTGAATATTATCAAAAGAGAACCTAGAAACAATATCATCATACTATTCAATACAAATCTTTGTATTCCTCTGTTCTGTATTAATGTTGTATGAACATAAAAATTTATGTTCTGCTAATATGTCTCCCTTCAATTTAGTATTGCAAAATTCTGTATTAAATAACACCACCCTTCTAATTTTTGTTGGAATTAGAGAAGAAAAAAATAGGTATTAAATTACTTTTGGCTTGGTGCTAGTTCATACTTGTCCTTGCCAAGCATATCAAACTGGCATGGCTTGGTGTGGGCTGTTATGGGGAGCATGAGCCTGGCTATTAAGTTAGCTGGGCAACCTCCATTGTCATGCATCGGCCAAGCCCTGGCATGCATCTGGTGCATGGAATGAGTTGGCTCAGTCTGTCATAACAAATTATGAAGTTAATAATACAATTATTATTCTTTAGAAGATGTAGATTTGCCCTCAACATTTTGTTTTTTGGCTATGTTATCTTTTGCAGTATTAAGTTGATACCTATTGTTCAATGTAAGCTACCATAGTTTTTGGTTCAAATTTCATCACATATGCTTGATTTTTTGCAGGTCAAAGATGCGTCCTGAAGATGGATCATCATTGTGTATGGGTTGTCAACTGTGTTGGAGTACGCAACTACAAGTGTTTTCTTCTTTTCCTGGTATGTTTAGAATTCTTTGAGGTGAAATGCCTGTCAAGTTAATTTGTTCGTAAGATTCTGGTTGACAAGTTGTAGTTGAGATATGTAGCTTGCATCTTTTAATTGCCTAAACCAATACTGTTTCTACTGTAAGTGTTCCTCTGTCAGGAGTTTTGTAAGTTCAAGTGTCAGGCACTTGAAGATACCCGGACACTTTGGTAACCTTGCCAGGTGTCTAGGTAAGTATATGGTATCTTTTGTTTGGTAAACCAATCCAAATTTTGCTGAATATGAATAGAGATTTTTCACTACAATAGCTCAGCATGGAACAACTGACCAGAACAACCAAGGTGCGAGATGGTTCTTGAAAAAAATGTTGCACGTGTACAAAATGGGATGAAATAAGTGATAGTGTAGCATAGGTAGATTGAATGTCCACTACTGCATTCTTGTTTTGAACCTACAAAACATTTTGACATGTTTCTGCATCTGCTGTTTCATTCTATTGGTATATATTTTTCAATGTATTTACTCCTAAATCTTCTATTACATCTGCCGCTGACACTTAGATACTGTATACACTTGTTTCCTGTGTGCTTTTTACTATTCTAGTATTAGATATATTATTATCAAGGGCCAGTCCAATGTTATTGCATGTTTCTGTTGAAAATACATGTTTTGAAATTAAGGACAGCAAATAACTCACCCACAACTACAATATAGTAACTTAGGACTAGGTCACATCCCAAGAGGGCGTTATTGCTTGCTGAAATTTCTGAAAAGCACACGGCAATTTTCATTTTCGTTGTTGTATGTTGCCTCCGTTCCTGGTGCTCCATACAAGGTTGCAGACTTCACCAAGGAGGTTCATGATTGTTAGTGTTTTTTCTATCATGTAGTCAGCATATGAACTATTATTGGTTTGATGACACTCGAAAATTCAGATATATGAAGTTGTGTATTCGATGTGCTACCTGCATCCTTATGTATTATCCATAGCTACTGGAGATGAGGGCTATGATAAACTGTAAATTGTGTAAATAGATCTACTGCTTCTTGTTTCTTAAGGATTACTGCATTTAAAACTGGCTTCTTTTGTTTCTTAATGGATTAAGGAAGTATAAAAAGTTGGAATTGGTTAAGACGAGCCATAGAGATGAAATGCATTTGTTGGACATTTTTGAATTTCCTTCACTCATTAAGGATAAAACAAATGAATGCAAGCGTCATCTAACTCTTTCATTTTAGACAAGTATTTTATGGCCAACATTTACAACCAGAAGGACCCATTTATTAATAATCCTCATCATGGGTGTGGAAAAAATAGTAAGATCATGCTAGCTGGTGCTAACCATTAAAAAAGCAAAGCTCGAGGTGTCAGCGATTGAGAAAGCAATGCTAGATCCATTGTATTTTGAACTTCAGAGAGGGTATCTTTAATTGCTATGTTTCTCATGGTGCCATAATTCACTTCAGCAAGCATGCCAAGAAGATTGTAAAGGACTGAACCAATGCTAAGCATTCTAAGTGTCTAACTATACTGTTACTAATTATATAGTCTGTTGCTATGGAAATGGTTTCAGTGCTTTCTTTGTTATTTGATATTGCATTAGACCTAACAATTTATTTACTTTCTTTTTTTGTTGCTTAGCTCTATACTTTCCTTGAGACGGTTTTAGATACTCTTGCATTACTTCCACGTTTTATCAAGTTCTTTGGTGATGCAAGGAATCATAATAGCTCACCCGGCAAGCTTGCTGTCACATTTCTTGCTTTTGGTAAGCCTTTGCCCAAACATTTATCACTATATCTATAAAGTTTCTGTAGTGAGGTAGTTCTAAAAGGTTGTTCTTTGATGCAGTTCTTAATCTAGCTTTTGCACTGAGCCTCCTTTGTTTTGTGGTCTTGCACACATCTCTTGTTTTAAGCAATACGACTACAATAGAGGTAATATATAACCATTTTGAACTCCATTTATTTTATTTTTTTCTATTTGTCATATCATATTTTTATGTTTGTTACAACTTAAGGCTATAGATGTATACCAGATTTGTAGTACTCTCGATGTTCTCCTGAAAAAAAAAAATGCATTTATATGTAGAACTTACATATAAAATTATGCAAGGGTCAATTTGCCTGTATGATTATGCTACCCATTTTAGGTTCACGAGAAGAAGAAAGCAGCTGTATGGAAGTATGACTTAGGAAAGAGGAGAAATTTTGAACAGGTGATGCCATTTGGCTAGGGCATTTATTATTTCCAGACATTCTGTTTGCTTCTTATTTTCCCTTCTGATATTATGTTATTATAGGTTTTTGGCACTAAAAAGTCACTCTGGTTTCTTCCGTTGTACTCGCAAGAGGATTTAGAAAAGATGCCTGCGCTTCAAGGCCTAGATTTCCCAACCCGTTCAGATGTTGAAACGTAAAGAATGGTAGATCTAACATTTCACCCCTGCCTGAACTTGTCATTAACTAGCTGTTCATTGTGTAGCTGGTTAGCTTATGTAGAGTTTTCATATTGTGAATTAATTTTATCAATCTTGTTTGTGACAAAATCACCTGTACCTAACAAGTGAGAGAATGACTAACCTCATCGATTTTCAAAAAGTCATTCTTGGATTTCATCATTATCTTGGACGGTGGTTGTCATTTATCTTTCATAAGTTGCTCATAAATAAAAGAAGTGCTCATCTCTTACCAAAAAGAAAAAAAAGGTGTTCAGCAAGAATTTTATAAACTATCAAATGGCTGATTTCTTAACTGTTGCAGACATGTTTCAAAGAAGACAAGAACTGGCTTCTATGGTCGTCAGATTATTAGTGATTGGTTTGAAGGTAACTCACTGCTTTCTTGGATTCTATTGCTCCATGAGATTCTACATTATGCATGAAGTTAAAAAGAGTAAGTGCTATTTGTCCCCCACAAGGTCCATGGAACGGCTGCAAAGCAAGGTTCTTTAAGGAACTGCCAGGGGCAAAGTTCGCATCTTGGCCCTGAACCTGGTTTACCTTCTTAAATTTGGGTTTGTGATTCTGAACTAAATTGCTGGGGGTAGATAGTTGTCATAAAGAAAAGATTTTAGCATGCATTTGTTGAAATACATCTTTTTTACGAAATTGTTTATGATTCATTTGATTGGAATTGTATATTATGTTCTTAACATAAATCATTATACATTTGGACTTTGCAAGTTACTAGATCAAATGCTTCAAATAGACCCATGGTGAAGAAATAAAATCCTATGGCAAAGAGATTAGGATAAATTGTCGGTAAGGTTAATAATGTGCATTGGACAAATGAACAACCTATTGCTCATAGCGTCGTGCAGCACTATATGACCTCCATTCAAGTTTAGAGAGTAGCCCCCTCTTACAGTTTGCTACTGAAAAAAGCCTTCTTCAGACAATTTAGATATCCTTGGATGAGAAATTTTGTGCATCACTTTTTGATGCAGAAAATGCATACTGTCCAATCACATTGGATATCGTAGTGCAATTAATAATGTGATAGGTATTTAATACTGTTTATTTTTTTTTTCAATTTTTTTTGATGAAAATATTTTCTCTCTTTGCAGAATAAAGAAAAAATAATATATACTTTTTCTTGATGCTTTATATGATTTTCTGTGAATATATATGGCATCATAAATAATATATATAATTTTTTATATTTTTATATAATATCTTATTGATTATTATAACTTCCTGATATTATATGACTTTCTGTGAATATATATGACATTCTGAATAATATATATAACTTCCAGTGAATATATATGATTTTTTTGTGTCTTATATGACTTTCTGTGAATATGTATGACATTCTGAATAATATTTATGACTTCATGTGAATATATATGACATTCTGAATAATATATATATGACTTTTTGATGTCTTATATGATTTTCTATCAATATATATGATATCTTGAACAATATATATGACTTACTGTATTTTTATATGATATTGTATTTTTATATGATATTCTGTTGGTTATCATATAACCAACAGGATATCATATAAAGATATAAGAATTCGTATATATTATTCAGGATGTCATATATATTCACAAGAAATCATATATATTGTTCAGAAAGTCATATAAGATATCAGGAAGCTATAATAATAAATTAGATAAAAAAAAATTATATATATTGTTTGTGATGTCATACATACTCACGTAAAGTCATATAAGACATCAAGAAATAATAATACTATTTTTTGTTCTAAAGAGAGAAAATATTTTTTTAATCTTATTATTAATTATTCTACGTCGCACAATCGGCTACCGCACTCTACCTCAGATTTTCTTCTCTGCTGCAGAAAGTATATTTCTCGTCCAGTTTCATCGAATAGGGCTTGGGATTGCATCCATTTCATTTATGCCGGTAAGTACAACCATTGAGACTGAAAGCAAAGAAAGAAACAGCTAGGAGAGTGCAAATGCCATCGTCTTCTTTGGTGCAAGGTTGGAGAAGTCGAAATCTGACTGTTGAGCCATAAGAATCTGCTCACAAAACATAGTAAGAAGAAAAAAAAAGAAATAATAGGTAACTTTCACGTCTGCATCCATCTCTTTATTTGAAATAATGTAGTTGGAACGGTAGTGAGGATCCACGGCATCGTGGAAGGATTCGGAAGCGCCAATAGCTTGAGTTCGTCGTGGTTCAATTTGCATAGTATCTTCACCTCCGCATGAAGAAGACAGAGAGGAAGGAGTTATAAAATGGAGGAAGAAGACGAAAGATGCAATCCATGTCCTCTGGTTTGAGATAGTTGTTGGTTCTATTTGGCCTTTCAATATTTGATTCCTCTATCTTAACCTTTAACAGTTTCCGGTAGTAGATATTTTCAAAATAATAAAAGATTTGACGTTTTATTTTAAACCAAAACCAGTTAGATATTTTCAAAATAATAATAAAAGATGTGACGTTTTATTTTAAATCAAAATCAGCCTAACTGTAGTTCTTTGTTGGCTGGTGGATGTTTAGAAAAGCCTTGTGCTGGCATCTGTGCCACAAATGCGCAAAGTTACGTGGATAATTTTGACTTCTCGTGTTGCTCTTAATTGCATTGTATAAATATGTGCGATGAAAATGAGATGATTCATGTTTGTCTGCACAAAGATGGAACCAATCATCTGCGTGCAAGCTGGAACATAGAAGGATGATTTGATTGCAAGCAATAACTCGTCCACTTGTTGTGTAAGGTACAGTAGCCCTCTAACAATTAATAATCATGTTGGGAACAAATATTAAGAGTTGCGGGAGTTCCATATATTATAAACTCACTAATTACATCTACAGAGAATAATTCATTATCGCAGAATTTGATGAATTAATCGATATGATCCCATTTAGATGTGCCCAAAAATATGAAGTCAATGGTGCCTTAAACATAGATCCACCTCTCAAGTTGCATCACAAAATGGTTCAGATGTTGTCACTCCTTTTATAACCTGAAATCTTTACCGAAGAAAAGGGAGGAAACAAAATCAAAGGTTGACTTTCGTAGGATGTAAATCCCAAAATTTTGAACTTGCATAGTTTAGATATGGATGAGTCTCTCCCATTCTCCTTGCGAGAGATCAAACATGACTTTAATACCAGCCCTCTCTTTCTAATGGTAGTAGATTGACATAAATGTCCAGACTTTTTTCTAAATTGCAGTCTTTATCATCCAATTAATAACTAATATAACGCATTTTTAAAAACAAAAATTAAATGCAAGACTTGTCATGAACTCTGGCTCCACGTCCTTTTCTTTTCTCCAGCTGAATGCAGCCTTGCGTTCTCCCTCCAATACAAAGATTCTTTATTTACCAAAAAATATATATATATAAAGATTCTTTGATCAAAGTTTTTGGCCTACTGTTGGACCCACATATGACTCCCATGTATATTTCTACTTGGACTTCCTATCTTAGCTTCCCGTCCTGACCTCTTATGTCTCGTATTTTGGCACGAAACTGCAACACATTATCCTAACCAATGCCTCTGACGTGCCAATTCCTTCCATCGCATAAACAAAGTTTCCCAAGGGGCTCCCAGCATTCTTATCAAAAAAAAAAAAAAAAGGGTCTACTCGTAGCTAATTAATGACATCATTTGTAGAAACCAACAAGCAAAGGGTCATCTCAAATCGTCACCTCCTAATGTACTTGGACAAACACCTAAAGCATTTTCTTTTTCCCCTATTCTTGATGGAGAGACAAATCTACAAGCATGACCTATATGGCTGAAACATCTAAATCTCATCAATTAGCTTCTTCTTTCTTGAAATGTTGGAGCATAGAAATAAAACAGTAGCTAACGTGATCCCCTACGTCAGTATGCCATCATATTATCTCAATATTCTAGCTACGCACGATAGATTTAGTCTTTGGTCATTAGATAAGCGGGTGCAAACTCCTGCTCCTCCTCACCTCTGCCGCCTTCATAGACCGTGCACATAACATCCAATCGATAAGCCCGAAATGACGACTCTAATCTCCGGCACAAACGAGAAGGGAACCTCACATAGGTGAAAAAAAATTACAGGAATCCCCCCTATGGATGAGATGGAGCAAGAGAAGGCCCCTCCGGTGGAGAAGATCTCGGCGTTGTCTCTGACGTGCCTGGTCCTCGTTAGCGCTCTTGGAGGCTTGCTATTGGCGCGGTGGGCTCTCGTGTATCACCCCAACAACGAGCAGCTGTGGATGGTTCCGGTGGGCCTCGTCTTGTGCGGCACCCCCGTCATGGTGTGGTTCGCCGACTTCGCCGCTACGGTCTGAGGTGGGAGGCCGGCGAGCGGGGGTGGGGGGGCCGGGCGGGAGCATGGCATTACACGCTTTTTACACTGGTATATTAGAAAGTCAGATTGCATGAAGGGTAATTATATATATATATATATGGTTCTCCATCAAATATTTGTTGATGATGGAAAATTAGCTAATGGTGTCTGTGCTCGCATTGTTTGATGATTATTGATAATAGAACAAAAGAATTACTGATTGAGGAATCACTTAGCATAGTGCTTACACAAATTTCGAATAAGAACCTCTTTTTATGTTATGGAGCTTCATTTGATTGCATATATAGAATGATGAAGTAAATCGTCTATGATTAGGCTTCTTTCCTTTAGGACATGAGGTTTAGCAACATGGTTATTTACAGTCCTTTTTTAATGAGAAAGGGAGACAGAAAACTCCACCAAGTTTGTTAATGAAGAAAAGTTACATATATAATGAGGGTTATTATGATCAAATTATTTTATTGTATATGGCAATATATAGTTAGCATAACTGAGTTTTGGCAGACGTAGTGAGAAAGATCAATATGTTCACTTCCATCCTCTGAGAAATGATTTAAAATTTTTTTTAAGATAATCATAATCTTAGAAGACGAATATCTAAAATAATCAATTATTTGATTTACTATATTCAAATCCAGTGATATCTTTCCAAGTCTGCAATAAGTTTGACAATAAATTGACAAATAACTTTAGGAAACAATTTGATATTGTAAAATACAATATTCTAGATGGGCTATATCCTACAATTTGATCCGGAGGGATGAAAGATGGAGATTTTGCACCGTACTGACAGCTTTGTTTAAAGTTCAAAGGATAAAATTTTCATAATCGGACCAATCATGAAAAAAATTATGATCGGATATGCTTTGAAAATATCCATCAAAAAATGGATGGTCACGCGCATATTGAAATACTAAGAAAAGATGAATGGATAAATCCTAAAAATATTTGAACAGTTTAAACAAACATCACATAACCGTCCCTTAATCTTTTATGGATGTCCCAATATGCACGTAACAGACGATGATGGTCCGACCATAATTTTTTACATAGTCGGTCTGACTATAGAAATTTTATCTAAGTTCGTATGCTAAAAAGCCTAGAGGTTCGTGAACATAGTAAATACCAGTCATTTTTTTTCTTTTTATTCTTTGTCGTCTATTGCTTGATTTTGACTTAGGAACCCAAGTCTGTTTCATTGGCATATTTATTTATTCTCTTGCACGGTGATCCTAGGGAGAACTTGCTAGTTGTTGCCCAATTGTGGACCCAATAGTGTCATTGTTTTGAAAAAAAAAAAAAAGAGCTCTATATTAAGCAATCAACTTATGTAGTCAAGTTGGAAGACCTCCACCAAATACAACGCCACCAGTCTGGAAAAATGACCTGCCGAATAGTCTAAACTCAGATTTATATGTTTCAAATTGAGTTTGATTCTACGTTTTGTAATGTGATTATGCAAGATTCTTCAAGTTGTTCTGGCCATTTCCTTTAAAAAAAAAAATAAAAAAGATAAAAAAATAAAACAAAAACAAGAAGGAAAAGGTTAATTAGGTTGGGCACCTTCGACATGTTTGGTTGTTAGTCCCGGAATTATACCAGTAGTTATCCCGTAATCCCACCAAACGACTTTACTTTTTGATTGGATAAGGTTAGCCTCACTGATGCCGTTCATCCCTTTGGCTTAAAGTTACTACTAGGAGACGTAAAAAATTTTAACCCAACAAAAGGTGAGAGAGTGATTCCCTCTCTCTCTTATTTTTCTTCACCCTTTTCAAGTTTTCCAAACTATAACTCATTCCGAATTCATGAATTAAAATATCTGTTGGATTCCGATAATACAGTGGAATATAAATTTCAAAAAATTATATATATATTTAATAATTAAATATAACTATCCAAACACAAAAGTTCTAAGAACACCTTGATGATTACAATTAAATAACATAAGCATGTATAATAAAAAGAGATTAGAAGCCATATATCAATATGAAGATGATCATCCGATAATTTTGAGATCTCCATAAGACTCCAAAGTAGAAGCCCTCCAACGATGATCTACATGGGATTGATCAGGGCTCTTCTCAATTCAACGTAGTGCTGTAGCCTTCTTCGCAAGTATGCTGCCGATCGTCCTTCGCAAGAATGGATTGCACCATCACTTGTTTATCTTTGAGACCTCCACTAGGACCGCTATAGGAATCTTTTCTTACAATTACACACCACACAAAATCAGATTAAATGTTCAACACATGAACAATCTGATTTTAGGACAAGCATCATATGCTTTCCATTTTTTCTTTCCTTCCTTTCCATTTTTCTTTCTCCATTTTTTCTGTCTTTTTTTACTTTTTTTTGTCTTTTTCTCTCATTCTCACACCTAAACTCAGCCCAAATTGAGATGTGAAACCTAATGTAGCGTCCCTTTTTTATAGGAAAGAAGGGGCACTACCATGGGACGCCAACTCTTGGCGTCCCTTATCCATTACACGTTGATATAATTTTTTGCATGGAATTCAAAGAAACAAGGTGTGGAATAAGAAGAGTTTTACTAGCAGAAGGACTCCTCATCTGCGTAAAAAATTTAAGACACCATCTGATGGTGCGTGGGACGATGGAATAGGCATGAAACCAAGAGTCCAAAACAAGATGGACTCTTTCATAATTCAACGCATATATAAAGGGGCGTCTCATTTATTTTGTGGCCTGGAGTTCCTTCCCAGAGAAGGATTCTTCCTTCTCATCTGTGCTTATTATTCCCAAGAATCATCACATGACATGAGGAGAAAAGAAATGTGTAGAAATAAGGTAAAGAAATTAAGAGGAGTAAGTGAGAAGGACTTCTCCTCTTAATGCCAAAAATAAATAGGCGTGACAATTATTTTGTGCATGACATTTGGCATAGAGAAGATTGATTTCTTATGAAACTCTTTCATAAAAATCAAATAAGCCATCTATTTAAATATAGGTTCAAACCCAATCACATTAAGTCAAGGCAACAAGTCAAGGGTTAGCACAAACACTTTTGCACTGAACCCAATTGAAAACTTGAGTTAATTAATGTGCTAGCAATTTAATTTACCCATTGAATTTATAATAAATCCAAATAGATTAGATCAAGACCAAATTTTTATTGTGTGTAACTTATTGGATTCCAAATTTGACCAGCAATAGATTAAAACTCTCGACATAACCATAATCCGATTAGATTAGATCAGCTCAAGAGTTCCAATCAACTAGGACTCTTCTTAATTGATTTTTGAATTAAACTCTTTTAATTCTGATGAGTCCACAAGTCAAGATTGACGTCTAGCAATGTATCATGACTATTTAAAAGATTTAAAATTTGATAGAAATATCAAAATTATCCTTCCGTGGTGAGTTACCGTGCAATTTAATCCTTCGATTACACAACATCCCAGATAGGCTATGAGCATGGAATCATGTCAAGCCCAAATACCTATCTATATGTATCTCGATCCAATGATGATGACTTGACTGATAAATCAGTAGAAATCTTTTTTACTATTCATCCCTGCTCTGGCTAGAGACTCTTAGAGTCATCATCTTATGAGATTATATAGGATGTTCTCTTCTCCTACAAGGAGTGATCAATTTCTTATTGACCACTCACAACCTCCATACATACTTCACCATATCCAGAATATCCCACACATATCTCAAAGTAACATGTTAAGAAATAAACCCAAGTAAGGATCTATACATACAAGGTACCATGGTGATCTCAGATCAAAGGATCACATGCACCACTCCTACTGGAGAATCATCTGTCGACATACTGTAAGGCTCCATCAGATATTTTTTCTGCGGATCAGTTCAGTGAACTCATTTTCTAATGAGCACCTACATTCTTATATTAGTGTCACCATACAAGTGATTGTGAGATCAACCACCCTTTCCATCGAGCATACATAGGACGTACCAGTCTTACCGATATCATCGATCTCCGACTCGATGATCCAACGACTAAAAATATTTTAGATTAGAACTATCAAGTTTTTAGGTCTCACTGGCATAATCTCATCATGGCCCTAAAATCATTGCTCTAATCTATAGGGTTTATCATAATCATAAAAATATGATGCAGCAAATGATAAAACACAATACCTTATGAATAATATAACTAATGTCATGCAAATAAATAGAAAGATATCACAGAAAAGTCCCTTCGCATCACCCATGCGATTGGCTTGTAGAGCACTATTCTTTCAATCTCCCACTTGCACTATAGCCAATCGCTCCTATACCTGATGCCCATGTAATCAAAGTGACGAACACACTACTGCTGTGTTAAGACTTAGAGAACTGATCCATTATGCTGTTCTTTATATGAACTCAGTTTACGATCAAATCATAATTGAGGTGAAAGTACCTTAAGATATGTGTGGGTTTCTAGTGAGACTACACCCAATTCAGTGATAAGCCTTTTCATCAGATGACTTTTCTTAGCAATTTTTACCAACAGCATTTAACTGAGTCAAACACAGTTTGTTATTTGAAACTCTTCTAATTCACTGCTCCTCCAGTACTTCTCAAGTACTTTGAGAATGTTTTTCACAGTTTTCAAAAGATTCTATCATGGATCTGCCTAAAAAATAATGATTTTATATAAGGCATAAATCATATCAGGCTTGATACATTGAATATATGTGTACGAAATACTTTTACACCTATGCATGTAGAACTCTTTCAACATAAAATCCATGTACATAGATTGGGACAAGCCTAACATCCACTCATATCATCTCTATAGATGTCAAGTATATTGGATGCTACACCCAAGTTTTTTTCATGAAAACTTTTGTGATAAGCATATCGTTGACCGAGTGCAATATTGGGACTACCTTCCTAATATGCTGTATGTCTTCCACATACATAAATCAAGAAGTTAGTGGGACTCTCACTTATCTTCTTGCACACACTTGGTTCATTCATATTTCAATAAAGTCAAATATTTTGACTATCTCATCAAAAATAGAAGTACCAATTTCTCAATACCTGCTTTAATCCATAAATAAATTTATCCTCCCACTAGAGACAAACTCTCTAGATGGTGTGCGGCTATAGCAAGCAATAATCTGAATTAACATTTTTGTTAGCAATCTGTTGGGTCACACCTATAAGTGCTTCAATCATAGTCCATACTTAGTTGATGTACAGGAAGTTCATTTCGGATATCATGCATCTGTTAGAGTCTCTACTCATGACTATCTCTGAATAGGTCAAGAAAATATCATTCTCAATGATATATGGTGTATCATCATTCACAATGACAAACCCATATTTTGAGTGGTACATTACACATTCAGATTGACCTTTGATAAGGAGGTGTGTTTCATGGTTGTGCCTCATCTATGTATACATCTAGTCAAGAATCAACTTGTGGACACTCCACAGGTTATGATGGGATAGTTCATAGGTCTTGAACTTCTTAAGTTCAATTATCCTCCCAATATCCTCTTAAATTTTTTTTTTTCCAAAAGGTGGCATACCTACTGACAAAACACTTTTTGTCTAGTAGGATGGTAGAAGTAGTATCACATACTACTCCTAGGATAATCTATAAACTTATACTAATCTGATCTAGCACAAAATTTATGTACATCAACTCTTTTCACATAAGTTGGACAACCTGCCTCTTCCTTTTTCATATCTCATATGGAGTGCTAGTAATAGATTTAGACGGTATCTAATTCAAAATACATGCAGCAATTTCTAGGACATATCCCCAGAATGAGATTTGTGAAGCAGATTAGAGAATACACTATATCTCATATGAAGTGTCCATCTTTGGGTTGAGATATTATTAACCTTCGAACATCGAAATGTACAAGGCCTAATAACTCGCTCTCATCTTTTCTCATGTTTAGTAAATGGAATGTTGATCATTTTATCCATGAGATAAGATTTACAAATTCTATATGATTCAAAATCATACAGACAAAATTTTTTTTTTTGTATTACTTATTTATCTTTGACTCACAAAAATGGCCAAGTTGGCAGTGCTAGAGACATGTGACCATCACATTTTTTTTTGTTCTTATCAACATGAAGAACAATATCATTGAGTGACAGAAATATAAGACTATTATCATAAATCCATAGCGATGAAATTTATCAGAAGGAGAGAAACTTTTACTCTTTACATTAATTTCAAAATCATGTTACAATAACAAAAGAATTGAAATAATATTTCTGATAAATTTAGGCATATAACAATGATCTATTAGTTTCTAAACCTTACTAGAAGGTTACATAGGTTCTTACAGCCTTAGCATAAATAGACTATCCATCAGTGCCAAAAGCATATAGTCACCTCTCTTCAGCTTTATAGGTCCAGCAATACTTTGCATAAGCAGAACCTATATGAGGTATCTCATACCCAAAATTTTGAAGCTGAAACACTCAATGATAAATTAGTTTGTGTCATATACAAACCATTAGCAGATGCAATTTTTGCATCCTGCTACTACTTCACATTTGCAAGATAATTCTTGCAATTTATTTTTAATGCTTATCATTGCTGTAATGATAATAGATACCCATAGTGAAGACAATCTTCACCTTTTTCTTCTAGGTGATACTAAAGAAAGAATTTTGGGAGAGTTAGTAGGATCAAACTCTGGCTTAACTCACTATCCTTGATAAAGACTTAATCGCATAATTAAGTTAATTAGAATACATTTGACAGTCATACTATCACCCCACCATATCTCATATGTGGTTTTTTCTTCTTCATAGTATCTTCTCCGATTAAATTAGAATCAGGAGAATAGAAGACTATCTCCTATATGAGAACTATTATCAGGCTCTTTAACCATTCTATGAATTTCAATCAATTTAAAAAATATACCATACAGTGATAGTGAAGATGCAGATATGTATATAAGAACATGAAAGGACTACTCATGATGACTTGCACAATTTAGACGAGATTTTTATCTAAATGTGTCTCCCACTATTTTAACGAATTTTATAGCCCTCAAGTATGAAAACGAAGAAACATATCATTTAGTTCCTTAGTGGGATTGAGATCTTAACTCCTTTTAAAAAGTCTTGTGGATAGTATAATAAGCTCCTATGAGTTCAAGGGTAGGTAACTCTTTACCAATTGCATCTCATACAACTCTTAACATAACTTTTGCCTCTAAAATACTTATGTCTTATAGATAGCACAACAAACTATAGTATTTTAATTAAGTCGTATCTTTCAATCCTATATGGTCATATTTGAATAATACTATCCTTGTGGATAGCACAACAAGACAGCACTATCAAAATATGCCATAAGCATCACTAAGTCAACATCACAGCAATCTCTATAGCAAGCATTGTAAATAGTATAATAAACTCACTACAGTTTTTGATATACTTTATTGACTTACTATGAGCTAAGTAATATTAGCTTCATTATGCACCAAGATAGCATCAAATCAGTCTCCACAGCAAGCTTTGTGGATAGCACAATAAGCCTACTATGGTTCTTAACATAATACTGGCTTAGTATAAAGGAAGACATAGGTAGTGTTCTTAACACTTTGTCATTATAACTTAATATAATTTAAAAAGGGACTTAGGTCTCATGTACATCCAAAACATATATATATATATATAAATGTATCATATACAATTTTAATTCTAACTACCAGCATATAAGAGCATATAAAAAAATCTAATGGTTATAAATTTTTGAAAACTCATCTGAGCCACAGGATAGTTTATGGGTCTAACCAAAAGTACATTTTAAATTGAACCATCTTATGGTCAATCTTAATGCATCTTTGCTCTATAAATGACTGGTAGTCCAGTCTTCATCTCCATAAAGAATTCTATGAATGCTCAATCTTTATCTGAAAATAGAAAAAAATAATTTCTATCTATTCTCAAATAAATTTTTTCTATAATTTTATATCAATATGTAAAAATCTCAATCAACAGTTAAAAATATACAAAAAAAAATTTCAGCTGATAATACAATGCATCAGGGACACCCAGCTCCTATTGCAACTCTTACAGATGCATTTACATAATTAGCTAATATGAAAACATTCATGCATATATCCATCATATGGATGTATCATAGTCCATAACCACTCAACATGCATTTTATAACAATTATAAAATATGATAATTAACTTCTCATGTTATCTTAATTGTGATATCATTCATAAACATGTCAATGGAGATGTTTAAATATTCGAGCAGAAGATCCATCTAAGATTTTTAATTCGGATTCAATACTTGACCCAATTTATAACTTTAAGTCAATCATTTGTCATCCTATTTGAGTTGGGTTGATCAATTCTTAGGTCAACTCTAATCTAATTAGGTTAGCATAGATTCGATCAACCATAACTCAAATCCTAATCAAATTAGATAAATAACAATTTGATCAACCTAAAATAAACATAACTTCTAATCAAATTAGAATTATGAATTTGATTTAATCTACAATCATAAATTTAATCACATTAGATTAATGAATTATAGTTAAATCAAAATCATCGGCAAAAATCTTAATCAATGTCTGATGCATCCTTTCCATGATCAAATTTTTTAGCTCCACACATACCTAAGGCATCAAACAAAATAGAAAACCCATAATGAAAAGTGCCCAATAACATGGTGGTCGGCCCTTGGATCTTTGGTGAATGCATCGTATGTAAAAAAATTCTAAGTCTTGGTAATGTACATCCAATGTATCATTCCAAGGCTTCGCGCATCACATACATTGGATTTATAATTCCATCAATAATTAGATCATAGGATCTAACTTAAACTTATCACACAAGTCTAAAAATCTTAAAATTTCATATCCAAGTTCGATCATGGATTGATAATATTTTATCATTAACAAAAATACATCAAGAATATCAATTAAACATAAAAAAGAATCTGATTTGACATAATATGAACTAGATCTAATCCATATCACAATAATAACATGATATTTGATTGAATCAATCAAAGACGGCTCTGATGCCATTGTTGGATCCTGATAACGCAGCAGAATATAAATTTTAAAAATTTTTATATGTATTCAATAATTGAAAATAAGTTTAACAATTAAACATAACTACCATAACACAAAAGTCCTAAGAACACCTTGATGATTACAATCAAATAATATAAAGATGTATAATAAGAAAGGATCAGAAGCTACATACTAACATGAAAATAATCATCTGATAATTTTGAGATCTCCACAAGACTTCAAAGTAGAAGTCCTCCAACGGTGATCCACACGGGACTGATCAAGGCCCTTACCAATTCGATGTAGTGCTGCAACCTTCTTCACAAGTATGTTGCCGATCGTCCTTCGCAAAAACGGATTGCACCACCACTTGTATGCCTTCGAGACTTCTATTAGGATCACTATAGAAATCTTTTCTTACAATTACACACTACACAAAATCAGATTAAATGTTCAACATATGAACAATCTGATTTTAGGACAAGCATCATATGCTTTTCATTTTCTCTTCCCTTTCTTTCCATTTTTCTCTCTCTTTTTCTTATCTTTTTTTCAGACTTTTTCTTGTCTTTTTCTCTCATTCTCACACCTAAACTCAGTCCAAATTGGGATGTGAAACCTAATGTAGTGCCCCCTTTTTATAGGAAAGAAGGGGTGCTACCATGGGATGCCAACTCTTGGCGTCCCTTATCCATTACACATTGATATAATTTTTTGCATGGAATTCAAAGAAGCAAGGCATGAAATAAGAGGAGTTTTACCAGCAGAAAGACTCCTCCACTGTGTAAAAAATTTAAGATGCCATCTGATGGCATGTGAAACAATGGAATAGGCATGAAACCAAGAGTCCAAAACAAGATGGACTCTTCCATAATTCAACACATATATGAAGGGGCGTCCCATTTATTTTGTGGCATAGAGTTCCTTCCCAGAGAAGGACTCTTCCTTCTCATCTGTGCCCATAATTTCCAAGAGTCATTATATGACACAAGGAGAAAAGAAACGCATGAAAATAAGGTAAGAAAATTAAGAGGAGTAAGTGAGAAGGACTTCTTCTCTTAATGCCAAAAAATAAATGGGCGTGACAATTATTTTGTGTGTGGCATTTGGCATGGAAGAGGTTGATTTCTTATGAAACTCTTCCATAAAAATCAGATAAGTCACCTGTTTAAATATAGATTCAAACCCAATCATATTAGGTCAAGACAACAAGTCAAAGGTTAGCACAAACATCTTTGTATTGAACCCAATTGAAAATTTAGATTAATTCATGTGCTAGTAATTTAATTAACTCATTAAATTTATAATAAATCTAAATAGATTGGACTAAGATCAAATCTCTATTTTATGTGACCCATTGGGTTTCAAATCTAGCCAGCAATGGACTAAGACTCTCGACGTAACTATAATCCGATTAGATTAGGTCAGCTCAAGAGTCTCAATCAACTAGGACTCTTCCTAATTGATTCTTGAATTAAACTCTTTTAATTCTGACGAATCTACAAGTCAAGATTGATGTCTAGCAACGTATCATGACTACCCGAAAGATTTATAATTTGATGAAAATATCAAAATTATCCTTCCGTGGTGAGTTACTGTGCAATTCAATCCTTCAATCACACAACATCCGAGACAAGCTATGGGCATGGAATCATATCAAGCCTAAATACCTATCCATATGTATCTCAATCCAATGATGATCTCGATTGATGAACCAATAGAAATCTTTTCTACTATTTATCTCTGCTCTGGTCAGAGACTCTCAGAGTCATCATCCTATAAGATCATATAGGATGTTCTTTCTTCCTACAAGGAGTGATCAATTCTTTGTTGACCACTCACAACCTTCATGCATACTTCACCATACCCAGAATATCTCACGCACATCTCAAAGTGGCATGCTAGAGAATAAACCAAAGTAAGAATCTATATACACAAGGTACTATGGTGATCTTAGGTCAAAGGATCACATGCCACTACTCTCGTTGGAGAATCATCTGTCGACATGCTGTAAGGCTCCATCAGATTTCTTCATACGAGTCAATTCAATGAACTCATTTTCTAATGAGCACCTATATCGTTGTATTAGGTGTCACCACACAAGTGATTGTGAGATCAACCATCCTCTCCATCGAGCATACATAAGATATACCAGTCTTACCGGTATCATCGATTTTCGACTCGATGATCTAACGACTGAAAATATTTTAGATTAGGGCTATTAAGATTTAGGTCTCACTGGAATGATCTCATCATGATCCTAAAATTATTATCCTAATCTATGGGGTTTATCATAATCGTAAAAAATATGATGTAGCAAATGATAAAACATAATACCTCATGAATAATATAAACTAATGTCATGCAAATGAGTAGAAAGATATCACAGAAAAGTCTCTTTGCATCACTCATGCGATTGGTTTTGTAGGGCACTATTCTTTCATATCCCGCAACCAATTGAGGCTTGAAGGGCTACTTAATTTAGAAAAACTCTCACTTAGCATAGGTATCAGTTTTCTATCCCACAACCAAACCGTGGCTTGATAAGCTACTTTGTTTAGAACAACCACACCTAATAAAAAGGATCATTGCACTAGAATTATATCAAGTTTAAGATAGTTGAAAATCTCGAAACTAATTTAGTATAGCTTCAAGATAGCTACTCATTTCAACAAACCCAAAATAAAAAGGAGTCTGACATCATTTTTAAATACACTTTCGAGTCTCCTTTAATCATCCCATACATGCATTCCCATATCTTAAGCAAGAGAGAAATTTAATAAAAATTGTATGAACTAAAAGAATAGAGCATGCAACTGTACAACCACTTCCACCAGCCATCGATCAAATATTTATATTTTTTTTTTCTCCAACAAAACATGTGCATCAAATGAACCAAAAAAAAATTTCTATGCCTCCTCTCCCTTGTCTCACCTCACGGATTGGAAGGTCTAGTTTCTAGAATCACATGTTGGATCCCCCTCCCCCCCACTTGTGTGGGAAATAAAATATTCTCGTGTATCCGTGAGTCCATGTCCATCTCTCTCTCTCTCTCTCTATATATATACACACACACACATACATACATACATATATACATAATACATATATACATAATATAAAATATATATATACAATATGCATACGTATATATATCATATACATACATATACATCTACATACATATATATATATATATTATAATACAT
>NC_025996.2:24421681-24491252 GCF_000442705.2 Elaeis guineensis
CATAGAAATCTATTCTTCCTTCAGATTTCTCTTTCTTCTCAACTATTTTTAATAAAATTTTTACATGAAAATAAAAAAAAATTTATTCAATAGAAGGCAAATCTATGATGTCACAAAAGAAATAAAGAATCTAATGAAATGATCTAAAAAATATAAAAAAAAGATCTTAGATTAAAGAAATAACTTACACAAGTGAGACTCGATTATTCGCATACGATAAAGAAAGTCGAGTCTCGAGAAAGATTGAACAAGAAAGAACGAATGAAAGATGAGAGAGATCAAGAAATGAAGAGATTGAGTTTAACTGTTTGGGATCAAAAGAGATAAGAATTAGAGATTGTAATTGGGATAAAAGATTGGTGTGACCATTGAGAAGAGAAAAAATCATTTGCCTGGAATGTGGTTTACCGTAGTGGTTTGGATAAATTGGGAGAATGAGAAGCCTGAAGAGAAAGCAACGTTTGGTACCAAAAAAAAAGATATTTGAGATAATTAATGGTCCATTTATTCGGAAATCAAAATTGGGGCCTGGATGGTCGCCTAGATCGATCCCCAGGGCCGTCCTATCCTTCCTTCTCTCTCTTTCCTTCTTTTTTTAAGCCAGATGCAAAATTAAATTAACTAACATGGATAGATACATCCATTTTCCTTCAAAATATATATTGAGAATGAGATGCTTCTATTAAGAAATATAGTCTAGAAATTACTATATTATTATTTTAAAATTTAGAATAGTATTATAAAAGAATAATCTACTAAAATAAATTTAAAAATTTAAAAGACCTTATTTGTACTGAAGCATGTAATATATAGTAGCCTGAGAACAATTAGCCCCTACTTATAAATATGCAATGATCTCATCCTAAGATATAACGATGTGGCTTAGCCGGTCATTCTCTAACGAGCATGGTCAAAAAATTTGACCCAAATAACTACCTTAGATAGAATGAAGAAAACTTGAAAACAAAATGTTGCGCCAATCGCCTCGTTGTCCGATCGTCGGGGAACGTGGCCTGCAAAAACGAGAAGTCCACACTGACCGGAGGCGGCTCCGGCGGGGACCCTCCGACGGTCAAGTCAGAGAAGTGACTGGGCAACAGTGAATGAAGACAGAAGCTCGATCGAGAGGGGGAGAGAGGGAGAGGAGCGGCCTGTATTTTTGGAGTTGAGAAGTGGGGGAGCGGCTCGATCCCTTGCACTGTTGCATTCCTCGGTTTATATAGTGGAGCGCGGTATGGCGCCGTCATTAATGGCGCGGACAAGTGAGGAACTGTCAACTCACTGTGGGCGTCAGAGTCGCCGTGAAAATGTCACATCGCCGTGCGGCGGTCAAATCATCAAGTTGACAATGCCCTCAGCGGGACAATGCCCCTAGGTAGCCGTGTCGGCATGTCGCTGTCAGAGCTGACAAGTCTGGCGGCTGTACGGCGATCGGAGGAGTCGGCCGACCCTAGGTCGGCGGCCAGCAGAGTGGCGTCGGGTTCTCTGTCGGTCAGAGAGTTTCATGTGAGTCGGCCATCAGACCTCTGGGTTCAATCGGTCGGGATGGATACGTCGTCATATCCCAGTCGGCGACGGACCGTTGAATGGCCAGTAGTGACGTCAGTCGGTCGCCTCGACCGTCAATCGGTCGGTTGGGGCAGAAGTCAGTCGGGGTCGTCCGTCGGAGTCGGCCGGCCAGCGTCAGTCGGCTTCGTCGGGCCGCCAGTCGGTCGGCCGCCAGTCGGTCGGTCGGCCGCCAGTCGGTCGGTCGGGCGTTAGTCGGTCGGTCGGGCCGTTAGTCTGTCGGTCGGTGGTATCCCCAACAGTTGCCCCCCTACACTCCTAAGTCGGGTGGTGAGCTGGCCGATGCTTTCATTCGGGCAGCAATCTCGGACGACTGGGAGTGGATTTGTCGTACGCATAGATCCGACCGTACCGCCGGCCAATACACGTCAGACGCCTCACAAATGCCAAGCGATCCGGACGTCTAGTCGGTGTCAGAAGTCACGTCGGCGTCAGGTGTCAGACGTCACGTCTTGTCGTCGTCAGATGTTGCGTCGGTGTCAGAAGATCGGGCGCCGGACGATACGGCGTCAGACGGCCGGATATTCGGCACCGATCGCGGAAGTGTGGGCCGCTGTCAGGCGTCCCATCGGGAACGCGAATCGGCACGGCGCATAAATGTGGAACCGCGCCCCGCGCACCGCGTGTCGAGGTGGTTGGCCGGCGCCCCTCCGGCATTTAATGTGGGCGGTGCGGCCGTCCCGGGACGGGGCGCGCCGAATACTCTGCCAACCGGCGAGCGCCACGCGTCGTGCATCTGAGGGCCTTCGGTCGGCGCGGAAGCATCTCGGCCGTCGGTCGGCCCTATATATATAGGACCTCCCGGACCCATGACCCACACTTGCCATTTCGCTGGGGAAACTCTGTCCGGGCGATTTTTCAGTCGTCGCGGGCAGAGCTCTCTTGCTTCCGGAGGGATCCATCTGGTTCGTGGTCCCATCTTCTTCTTCTTCCTCTTCTTCTCTTTCTTCTTCATTCGGTTCCGGTACAATGACCAGGAATCCGACTCAGGGAGCTCGGTCGGGAACCCGACCGACGACTCCCGATCGGCTCCGGAAGATGAGGCCTCCTCGCTTTCGGGGCCGAATGTCGATCGGCTTCGGGAGCAATATCGCATCTCAGAGCAGTTTCGGCTCTCCGCCCCAGGGGCCGACGGTCGGGTTAACAGCCCTCCGCCCGACGATCTGGCGCTGTATGTCGAAGACCTTCGCGCGGGTCTTCGGCTTCCAATTTCGGAGTTTGTCCGAAATTTATTGGATTATTACGGATTTTGTCCGGCGCAACTGGCGCCGAACTCTGTCCGTTTAATCATTTTCTTCGCGCTGTTGTGTCAGCTCTTGCCGACCAACCCTCGCGTTTTACTCTTCCGGGCATTCTTTGTGCTCCGACCCCACCCTAAAGCCCGAGGGTGGTGGCTCTTCAACCCCCGGAAGGGTCTTGCCTTCATAACTGGTCTTCCATCGTCCATTCACGGGTGGAAGAACCAGTTTTTCTTTGTTTCCTCCTCTTCTCCTTGGGGCTTTCCTTTCCGCTGGGGTGTGCCCCGAACCGAGGCCAACGACAACAGCCGGATGGAGGCGGACGATCGGGAGGACTTCCACCGACTGAAAGATATGTCGGTCCCGAAGCAGAGGGAGCTTGTTACCGAACAAGCTCTCTACGATGCTGGCTTGAGTCTGGTCCCCCGAATAGGTATCGCCGATCCCCCGGTCTTTCTTTTTGTTCGGCTCTTGGTCCGGCCTTTAACATTTTTGTCGGTATTGCAGGGACACCACCAAGGATGCGGCCGACAGACGTCGAGATTCGACGGTTCGCCACAAGGAAGAGGCCAGCATCGGGGGCCGGCCCTTCACGCCCTCCGAAGAAACCAGCTCCAGCTCCGCCGACCGTCGAGGCGTCGGCGACCGACCAGTCAGAGCCCGTAATAGCCCTCGCGGCTCCGACGGTTCACGCGGAGGAGAGACCGGCCGAGGAGGCGGCCGAGGGAACATCGGCGGCTTCGCCGGTGCGGGTGGAGCCGGATGACGTTCGGGAAACCGAACATCGTCCGGCGGCGTCCGTTGGCGCAACAGGGGGCGCCGGGTCGAACTCCAGCGTCCCCTCGCTGTCGGTCCCGTCGGTTGGGGCAGCTGATCGGGGGAAAGCCCCGACGGAGCCCGCAGACGAGACAAGGTCGGGGAGCCGATCCGTGCCTCCCAGCGCGTACTACCCCGAAGGAGCGTCGGCGTTGGCCGACCACGACCTTGCGAGGAGGTTGTGCCAGGGGATCCTCCTCCCAGCCGACGTAGAGTCACTGAGGTCTCGGCAGGTGACCGAGATGCTGTCGCGGTTCTACCCGACCATGGTGGAGGTAAGCTTCGCATCATCTTTTCTTTCCCTTAGAAAATTTTCCTTGTTATGTGATCCTGACGAAGCTTTTTCCATCGGCAGCTGATCTTCACGATGTCCGAACTGGAGGCTGGGTACCGAAGGTTCGGCAACGTTCGGGCAGCTTACAAGGAGAGGTCGGCGGCGGCCGAAGCGGAGAGGGCGATGTTGGCCGACCAACTTCAGCAATCGGCCGACCGGGAGGCCAAGTTAGTTGACGAGGTCTCCCGGCTTTGGTCCGAACTTCGGTCGGCCAAGAAGGAGGCCAGACATAAGGGTCGGGCCGTGCGTCGTCTTCGGCGCGAACGAGACGGTGCTACCGCCTAACTCCAAGGGGAACGCGAGCAACTTCGGGTCAGCCTGGAGAAGCTCGTCGAAGCCGAAGAGGAGCTATCCATCGCCCAGATCGACGCTGAAATGGCGAGGGTCGAAGCGGAGTTGGCGAGGGAGTCGCTCGCCCGTGCAGAGGACGAGGCAAGGTCGGTGAAAGAGTCGGCCGATCGGGCGGTGGAAGACTTTCGGGCTTCCGACCAATACCGGGAGGAGATGCTCGAGTCGGGCTTCGCCTCATACCGGGTCGGGTTCGAGGACGGTCGGGACGCCGTCCATGCCTTGTACCCGGAGTTGGATGTCAGCCGCGTCGTCCCGTCGCTAGCCGAGGAGGAAGAAGCCGAAGGGGAAGGAACCGAGGAGATGGCCGACCAGCCGTCGGGAGGCGTCGTCGTGGCAGAGGAAGCCGTCCCGGAGCAGGCACCGACCGATATCCCATCGCCTACCGAAGCCCCTTCTTCAGCCGTCGAGCTAGCGCCGCTTATGGCCGACACACCGATCATCCCCGATCCTCCGTCGGTCGAAGAGATCGACTAGGACAGATGATCGGGCCCTGCCGATTATCTCTGTTTTTGTTTTTCTGAAGCACTTGTAATCGGGCTTCGGCCTTTTCTTGTAAACTTTCTTTTATCTATGGATAAAATTTCTTTAAGTCTTGAATGAAATCTTCTTTTACCTTCTCCCTTTGTTTGTAATGTCGAACATGTCTGCAATGTCGAACGTGAGTCGCTAACTTAGGTAAGTCACTAACTCACGTAAGTCGGTAGGACTTCAGCAACTTGTGCAGCCCCGAAAGTAGAGTGCGTTCCGACTTTAGGTCGGCTTCCGATAGTCGAAGTCGTCAGTCGGGTGCATCTGTTGAGTCGGGAGCCGACGAACCTAGTAAAGATTCGATAGTCGAGCTTCCATAGATGCATTTAGTCGGTCGTCGTCCGACGCAGTGTCGGGGGAATGACAACAAGTCGGATCCCCAAGCTCTTGCGTCGGGTATTCGCTCTTTATCTTTCGACGTACGGTGGCAAGCCGAATGTCGTCCAGCCGGCTGTAGGTCGGTCGGCAAGTCGTGGATGCGACTAAGGTCGCGTCGTGCGATAGACGGTGGTAAGCCGAATATCCCTCGACCGACCGTAGCCTGATCGGAAGTCGCGACGACAGTCGCGTGGGCTTTTAGCCTCTCTTTGGTCGGGGCCCGATCGATCTGTCGGCCGATGGTTCGGCCCGAAAATTCGACCGTAGAGGGAGTATGAACTCCCGTCGCAACAGATGCATCGGCCTTTGTCAAAGGCGGATGTGTTGCCGAAAGTCGAAGGAGTGCAACTCCCGTTGATACGGATACATCGGTCCTGGTAAGGGTCCGATTTATCATTGACTGTCGAAGGAGCACCAACTCCCGTTCATAAGGGTCCGTCGGCCCTTGTGAGGGTCCGACGCATCGTCGAAGGAGTGCCAACTCCCGTCATTGTAGATGCATCGGTCCTTGTAAGGGTCCGATGTGTCGTCAACTGTCGAAGGAGTGTCGACTCCCGCCATTGTAGATGCATCGGTCCTTGTAAGGGTCCGATGTCTCACCGACGATGAGGTCGTCGGTTTTAGGTGGATGCTAGGTCCGCGTCAATACGTCAAGGCTTGACCTTGATGAGCACCGATCACTAGTCGAAGAGTTTAAACTCCGAACTTTCAAACTGAACTTGTATTCCGACTACTGAATTACAAAATTCACTGGTAATACAGCTTCAAGTTGTCGGCGTTCCAAGTCCGGGGAATGGGCTTCCCCTCAAGGGTCTCCAGCCGATAGGCTCTCGACCCGTAGGTGTCTGCAACCTTGTAGGGTCCTTCCCAGTTTGGAGCCAACTTCCCCTGATCCAAGGGCTTCGAGACCTCCGCCTTCCTCAAGACCAAGTCACCAGGCCTGAAGAGCTTTGGTTTGACCTTGGCGTTGTAGTACCGGGCGACCCTCTGTCGGTATGAAGTCATTCGGATTTGAGCCTCGTCTCGTAGTTTGGGGAGGAGGTCTAGGTCGGCCCTCCGGCTCTCGGAGTTGTCCGGCTCTTGGTACCGCTCGACCCTTGAAGATGGCAGGCCAATCTCGAGCGGGATCATGGCCTCTGTCCCGTAGGCCAAGCTGAACGGTGACTCCCCGGTCGGGATGCGGGGGGTCGTTCGGTAAGCCCACAGAACGGAGCCCAGCTCATCGACCCAGAGACCTTTGGCTTCGTTTAGTCGGGTCTTGAGTCCGTGGAGCAAGGTTCGGTTGGTCACCTCGACCTCGTCGTTGGACTGAGGGTGCCCGACCGAAGTCAATCGGTGCCGGATGTGGAACCTGACGCAGAAGTCTTTGAAGTCTTGGTTGTCAAATTGCCGTCCGTTGTCGGTGATGATGGTGTGCGGCAATCCGAACCTGAAGATGATGGACTTTTGGATGAAGTCCTCCATCTTCCGCTCGGTGATCTGTGCCAAAGGCTCGGCCTCGACCCACTTCGTGAAGTAGTCGATGGCGACAACGATGAACTTCCTCTGGCCCGACGCTGGTGGGAACGGACCGAGAATGTCGACTCCCCACTGGGCGAAGGGCCATGGAGCGACAATAGGGGCAATTTGGCTGGCCGGTTGGTGTTGAATATTGGCATACTTTTGGCATGGCTCGCACCTCTGGACCAACTCTGCCGCATCCCTCTTCATGGTTGACCAGTAGTAGCCTTGTCGCAGGACCTTGAAGGCTAGGGACTTGCCCCCCAAGTGGTTTCCGCAAATTCCTTCGTGAACCTCTCGGAGAGCGTAGTCGGCGTCGGTCGGTCCCAAACACCTAAGCAAGGGAAGGGAGAACGACCTCTTGTAGAGTCGGCCATCCATGATCACATATTGCGAGGCCGACCATCAGAGTCGCTTGGCCTCCGTGGGATCTTCGGGACTGACCCCGTCGGTCAGGTACCGGACGATCGGGTCCATCCAACTTGGTTCGGACGTTAGCTGCTACACTTCTTCGACCCGATCGATGCTCGGCTGCTGGAGGTTCTCCACAAACGTCCGACCTAAAGAGTCGTAGGCCGACGTTGCTAATCTGGAGAGTGCGTCGGTGCGGGCGTTCTCCGACCTAGGGATGTGGAAAATTTTGAAATACTCGAGTCGCGCCACGAGGTCCCTCACCTTCTGAAGGTACTTGATCATGGTCGGATCTCGCGCCTCGAATTTGCCATTGACCTGCCCCACGATCAGCTGAGAGTCGGAGAATGCCCGGAGGCTGTCGATGCCTAGCTCCTTCGCCATCCTCAAGCCAGCGAGGAGTGCCTCGTATTCGGCTTGATTGTTGGAGGCCTTGAAGTCGAACCGGAGGGCGTATTCGGTGACCACCTCCTCCAATTCGTGAGCAGGAGCCCGGCCCCGCTTCCCTGAGCGTTCGAGGCTCCGTCGATGTGGAGTACCCAGGTGGAGATCGGGTCTGGCTCAGAGACCGCATCTCGTCCTGGGTCTTCAGCTCCCGATTCTTGGTCGGTTGTCGGGCATTCGGCAATGAAGTCGGCCAAGACCTGAGCCTTCAGGGCAGGCCTCGGTCGGTACTGAATGTCGAACTCGCTGAGCTTCATCGCCCACTTGGCCAGTCGTCCGGACGTGTCCGGTCGGTGCAAAATCGCCCTCAGGGGCTGGTTGGAGAGCACCACTATGGCATGGGCCTGGAAGTATGGTCGAAGTCGTTGCGCGGAGACGGTCAGGGCGAAAATCATCTTTTCCGTCTCCGAGTATCTGGCTTCGGCCCCGTGGAGTACCTTGCTGGTGTAGTAGATGGGCTGATGAGTTCGGCACTCATTTTCCCGAACGAGCACCGAACTGATCGCCTCGGAAGATGTGGCCAAGTAGAGATACAAGGTCTCCCCGACCTACGGCTTTACGAGCAGCGGCGGGGAAGTCAAGTACTTTTTCAGGTCTTCGAAGGCCCGCTGGCACTCATCCGACCAAGAGAAACCGTTCGCCTTACGCAGGGTCTTGAAGAACGGGAGGCACCTTTCAGCTGATCGGGAAATGAATCGGTTAAGAGCGACGATTTTTTGTTCAGCTGTTGGACCTCCTTCTTGGTGTTCGGATGGTGCATGTTGAGGATTGCCTTTATTTTCTCAGGGTTGGCCTCGATCCCTCTCTGAGAAACAAGGAATCCGAGGAACTTCCCTGAGGTCACCCCGAAAGCACACTTGGTCGGGTTGAAATTCATTCGGTGTCGTCGAAGGGTGCGAAAGGTCTCCTGAGATCCTGAACGTGGTCCGGGATCTGCATGCTTTTCACCAGCATGTCGTCCACGTACACTTCCATGTTGCGCCCGATCTGGTCTTTGAAGACCTTATTGACGAGTCGCTGGTAGGTGGCACCGGCGTTCTTCAGTCCGAAGGGCATCACCTGATAACAGTAGAGACCCTTGGGAGTCACGAACGCGGTGTGCTCCTCGTCTTCAGGCGCCATCCGGATCTGGTTGTACCCGGCGAAGGCGTCCATGAAGCTGAGCAGTCGAAATTCGGATGTCGCATCCACCAACTGGTCGATCTTCGGAAGTGGGAAGCTATCCTTCGGGCAGGCTCGGTTTAGGTCGGTATAGTCGATGCAGATCCTCCACTTCCCGTTGGCTTTCTTGACCATGACAACATTGGCGAGCCAATCGGGATACGTGGATTCCCGAATGAAGCCTGCTTCGAGTAGCTTGTCCACTTCTTCGTCGATGGCCCTCTGCCTCTCTGGGGCGAAGGACCTTTTCTTCTGCCTCACCGGCCTCATCGTCGGGTCGATGTTGAGTCGGTGAGTTATTATTTCTGGGGGGATGCCCGACATATCTGCTGCCGACCAAGCAAATATGTCGGCATTGGCCGTCAGCAGCTCCGTCAGTCGGCATCGTTCGGTGTCGGGCAATTGAGTCCCGACCCAAACTTTTCTGTCGGGATTTTCTCCTATCGGGATCGCCTCGAGCTGCTCGGCCGGCGAACCTCGCTCTTCCTCCTCCCGTTGGTCCAGCTTGTCGATCATCAGAGATCCCCTCGACTCGTTGCTTTGAGCGGAGATTTGGAAGCATCGTCGGACGAGCTGTTGATCTCCGCGCATCTCCCCGATTCCGTTTTTGGTCGGGAACCGAACAAGGAGATGGTACGTCGAGACGATCGCCTTGAGGGCGTTCAATCCGGGTCGTCCAAGTATGGCGTTGTAGGCCGAAGGAACTCGGACAACCGCGAAAGTGAGGGAGACCGTGCTTTGCCGTGGTTCGGTGCCGACCGTCACGGGCAGGGTAATTTCTCCCTCTGTTGTGACAGCATCTCCGGCAAAGCCGATCAGGGGCACAGGGACCCTCTTGAGTCGGTCAGTTGACAGTCGCATTCGGGAGAAGGTCGAGTAAAACAAAACATTTGTCGAACTTCCATTATCAACAAAAATTCGTTTTACATCATAATTGGCTATTGTCGCCGACACAACAACAGCATCGTCGTGGAGACTTTCGATGCCCCGAACGTCGTCTTCTGTGAAGGTGATCACGTCGTTCGGGCGTGACCTTTTCGTCGGCTCCCCTCCTGCAGACGTCCCCGGGCCCAGCCGCTTGGAGATCATGTTGATGACTCCGACCGTCGGCTGGTTGGTCGCCGCCTCTTCAGTCAGCTGGGGGCATCGATCGGCAACCGGTTGGGTCGGCGGACCCTTCCGAAATTTGCCGAGGTACCCCCGACGGATGAGAGCTTCAATCTCATCCTTCAACTGGATGCACCGCTCGATGTCGTGGCCGTGGCTTCGGTGGAACCGGCAGTACTTCCGACGGTCGAGTCTTTTGCCTTCAGAGGCGGAGGCCGTCGCAGGTATTCCTCCCCTCAATCTCCATCAGAATCTGCGCACGGGGAGCGGAGAGAGGAGTGTAGGAGTCGTACCTGGGGCGTGCCGGCCTCGGAGTCTGCTGTCGGGGTGGCTTTTGGATTCATCGGGGTGGTGAGACCCGACTATCGGTCGGGGGCCGGCTGGGTTCGGCGGGCTCCCGACCTTTCCTCCGCTTCTCTTTCGGGCCTCTGGGCTCGACCAAGCGTCGGTCGGACGCTCCTTCGTCCGCGCGCATATACTTGTATGCGCGCTCCAGTAGCTCGGCATAAGTTCGGGGGAGGGTCTTGTCCAGAGAATAAGTGAATCGGGACGCCCTCAGGCCCCGTTTCATGGCTGAGACAGTCATGTCTTCGTTGAGGTCCCGGACCTCGAGCGTGGCCGCATTGAATCGTGCCACGAAGTGTCGGAGCGTCTCGTTTTCCCCCTGCTTGAGGGAGAAAAGGCTGTCCGACGTTCGCGGCGGCTTTCGGCTGGTGCTGAAATGGGCCACGAACGAGTGCTCGAGCTGCGTGAAGGAATCGGAGATCGGAGTACCAGGCCCTGGCAGCCTTGCGGAGTGTGGCGGGGAAGCCGATGCAAAAAAGAGCATCGGTTGCCCCTTGAATCGTCATGAGAGCTTTATAGCTCTCGAGGTGGTCGACTGGGTCGGTGGAGCCGTCGTATGGCTCCACATGCGGCATTTTGAACCGACTGGAAATCGGCTCGTCGAGGACCAGTCGGGATAGAGGTTGGGCGGTCTGGAAGTCGACGTCGTTCGAAGACTTCTGGCCATCCACCTGCAACTGGGCGAGTCGGCGGTCGATTTCCTCGAACCGTCGCTCGTAGTCGTCCGCTCGTCGATGCTGGGAGACCCCAGGAGTGGAGTCTCCGGAAGATTCTGAGAGGGAGGCCGATGGTGTGCGCGGCCGCTTCCCCTTCCTGGCCCGTTCCAACGGGGAAGGAGAGGGCCGCTGAGACCGTCGGTCGTCGCGCCATGGTCGTCCCTCCTCTTCTCCGTGGGAGTGCTGTTGGGGGCGCTCGCATGGAGGCGACAGGGATCGGCGCGGTCGTCGGCGGCTGCTCCTGGAAGGCATAGGTCGGGCCGCCGGTTGCTGCTGGAGGCTCTTGACTGCGTCAGTCAGTACGGTCATCTGCCGTATGATGGCCGCAATCTGCGCCTCCGTGGTCACTGCAGGGCGCGGAGAGCTAGGCTCCGCCGCCGGTGGAGGCGGAGAGGCCTCTTCCCGACGGGGAGAGCGCCTGGCCGACCCAGTGACTCTCGATCGTTGAGCTCTTGTCTTTGTCATACTGTCCCCTACCTGGCGCGCCAATCTGTTGCAGCCAATCGTCTCGTCGTCCGATCGCCGGGGAACGTGCGCCTGCAAAAACGAGAAGTCCACACTGACCGGAGGCGGCTCCGACGGGGACCCTTCGACGGTCAAGTCAGAGAGGTGACTGGGCAACAGTGAAATGAAGACAGAGAGCTTGATCGAGAGGCGGAGAGAGGGAGAGGAGCGAGCCTGTGTTTTTGGAGTTGAGAAGTGGGGGGAGCGGCTCGATCCCTTGCACTGTTGCATTCCTCGGTTTATATAGTGGAGCGCGGTATGGCGCCGTCATTAATGGCGCGGACAAGTGAGGAACTGTCAACTCACTGTGGACGGTCAGAGTCACCGTGAAAATGTCACGTCGCCGTGCGGCGGTCAAATCATCAAGGTTGACAATGCCCTCAGCGGGACAATGCCCCTAGGTAGCCGTGCCGCATGTCGCTGTCAGAGCTGACAAGGTCTGGCGGCTGTACGGCGATCGGAGGAGTCGGCCGACCCTAGGTCGGCGGCCAGCAGAGTGGCGTCGGGTTCCTCCGTCGGTCGGAGAGTTTCATGTGAGTCGGCCATCAGACCTTTGGGTTCAATCGGTCGGGATGGATACGCCCGTCATATCCCCAGTCGGTGACGGACCGTTGAATGGCCAGTAGTGGCGTCAGTCGGTCGCCCCGACCGTCAATCGGTCGGTTGGGGCAGAAGTCAGTCGGGGTCGTCCGTCGGAGTCGGCCGGGCCGCCAGTCGGTCAGTCGGGCCGTTCGGTCGGGCCGCCAGTCGGTCGGCCGCCAGTCGGTCGGTCGGGCCGTCAGTCGGTCGGTCGGACCGTTAGTCGGTCGGTCGGGCCGTTAGTCGGTCGGTCGGTGGGTATCCCCCAACACAAAGTATTTTAGAAAAATAATATTTTGATCTCAAAAGCGATGTGAGAAGTAGAGTACCAGAGGGAGTGGATGTGATATGATGTTCAGAGATATGTCAAAGTATTAGACTGAGAGTTTATTTATAGATTCTATCTAGATGACCAAGGATACATAATGATTCTGAAGATATATGACATTTTGGAAACATCATATCTCTTCGAAAACTAATGTTCTCAAATAGTTAATTAATGGCTTTCAATAATACAATATTAGATTTTAAAATAAATGCAATAAAAAGCAATAATAATAGCAAAATTAAGTAATTGTTATGACATATAACTTTGGGTTCATTTGGTTGGTATAATTTATGCACAATTTGCAAAGCAGTAGCAATATATATTTAAAAAATGACTAACAACATGTACAGTTATTAAAGCAACAATCATCTCTGCACAGATTTTGAATATGCAGAAAAATTGCTGCATAGATTTTGATCCAGGACAAATTTAAAGCTTACAGAAAATCAGTTAGCGCAACATTTAAAGCTGTAGAAAATTTCTGTATGGATTTTAAAGCTGCATTACATTTCTGCACAGATTTTTAAATCTTTAGAAATTTTTGAACAAACTTTAGAGCTGCAGAAAAAATCTGGAAAGATATCAAAATTGGGCAAAAATTCTGTATGGTTTTAAAGTTGTAGAAAATTCTATTTGCACTATCTTCAGAGCAAAATAAATTTCTTAAAAGATTGAATTTTGCAAAGAAAACAACCTCTAACTAATGAAGATAAAAACTTTCTGATTTTATGCAATCAAAATAAATTTTATTTAAGCAACTAAAGCAATTTTTAGTTTTATCGAGATCACATTTTTAGACTGTTGGAGGAATATGACCACGAAATTACTACATTGTTGTTTTATAATTTTAGACTAGTGTTATAAAAAATAATATACTAAAATAAATTTAAAAATTGAAAAGATCTCATCTGGATCAAGGCATATGATATATACTGTCTTAAGAACATGACTTGCCTCCGATGAGTGGATTTGTAGTGATCTAATTTCCAAGATATAGTATTCTGGCTCAATATGATCATCCTCTAACGAGCATAATCGCTAGAAGGCTTGATTCAACATACTTCCTTCTGATGCCAAAAAAAAAAAGGAAAAAGAAAGTAGAAGAAATGTGGAATAAGAGTATTTAAGAAAATAGTATCTCAGTGCGCCACGAGAGGAAGTATCATAAGGAATGGATGTGATATGATGTTCGAGTATCAGAAAGATGAGTCTGACAAAAAAAAAAAAGTATGTTAAAGCATTAAAACCTGAAGAAAAAAATTCAATTCAGATCGGATCATCAAGAAAGATTGAACATATTTATATTTTAAAATTTTTATAATCTTTATGATTATCTGATTTGCAGTGGATGTTGAATCAAGAGATACTGAGGTTTCTTGAATTAGATGCCTCGTGAGATCTAAAAGTACAGATCTTCTACTTCGTAGGCACACCAGGCTTCGCAAGAAAGAGGGATAAAGACCTTCACGTCAATCCTTCAGAAGAAAAGCAGGAGAGTTTGAGATCTGATCTCACAATAGGAGAGCACCTTGGATGGGATTCTTTATGCCAACATGATGTACGTCAAGGACCCTCCATGCCAAGAAAGAAACCATGCCTCCCTTTGTCGCACAACCCCTTCTCACGGTGATTTTTCTTCTCTTGTTTTGTTTTGTCGCACAAACCAAATATTGCATATCACCTGTGATAAGGTCCCCCTTTAATAATTGATGCCAAGATGATATGATTAGATACCAATTGATTAGGACTCCAATTCAAATCATATTTGAATTGGTTCTTATCCTTATTAATTAAGTGACCCAAGTGAGAAAGGAGAGTGCCAATCCTTCATATCCTTTCTCTTCACGTGTGAACAAGGTATGGGGTAGAAATATTTTGCACTCCATCTCCTTTTGATCAGCCACTTTATGAGAGAGAGTCTCAGGATTTTGAGAGTCTATGGATCTAATCCTATTTGATTCAAATTCGAATTCAATTCGAACCTAATTCAAACCAAATTCGAAGAAGCTGTCAATCCTAATCTAATTAGGATTTTGGTCTAAGTCTAACTTGGATTTTTACACAAATCAAAGATTGCATATCACCGGTGATAAGATCCCCCCTTTAATAATTGATGCCAAGATGATCTGATTAGATACCAATTGATTAGGACTCCAATTCAAATCATATTTGAATTGGTTCTTATCCTTATTAATTAAGTGACCCAAGTGAGAAAGGAGAGCGCCAATCCTTCACATCCTTTCTCTTCACATGCGAACAAGGTATAGGGTAGAAATATTTTGCACTCCATCTCTTCTTGATCAGCCACTTTATGAGAGAGAGTCTCAGGATTTTGAGAGTCTGTGGATCCAATCCTATTTGATTCAAATTCGAATCCAATTCGAACCTAATTCAAACCAAATTCGAAGAAGCTGTCAATCCTAATCTAATTAGAATTTCGGTCCAAGTCTAACTTGAAATTTTAATCCAATCAAATCTAATTAAATCAAATCTAATCTGAAATTATTAAGACTTGAATTTTTTGGATCATAGATTAGATCAAATTCATCTCTGAAATTAAATCTGCACCTAATGTCTAGTGCTTGCTAGATATAGTCAACTATTTAATCCCGTATGACCTCTCACTTAATTATCAATTAAGTAAATCTATTCGTTCAATCAAGTCACATATTTTCAAATTGAACAAAGATATTAGGTCAATTCTTTTCTACATTACTTGTCTTTGTGCGTGACTCTATAGATTCGAATATTAAGTCGATAGTATAAAAACTATTTTCTGTACTAATCGAAGTTACTATCTAGCAATGATTCCTGACGTCCGGATAAGTCGAATATTTGCAAAGCAATATTTAAGAACCTTGGAATATGGTTACCGCATAATTCATTTTTTTGATCCAGAATACTCAAGATGATCTAGGATTTAACTGTCAACCCTGAATAAATCATCCACATTATATTTCAATCTTTCAAATCCATCATATGGATTATCTTGATCAAGATTTTACTAAATTGAAACACAGTGATGCATTAACTCCTATAATCTGGAGGGATCAATTTCATCTTAATCCACATATAGACTTCGCAAGTACTTGACTTTATCCAGTAGCATTCCATCACTGTATTAGAAATATAGATAGTCCGGTATCAAACCACAGTGAGTTATTTGTAACTCACTGTGGTGATTTTAGGTCTGAGGGACACTTATGCCCATATCTTTCGTGAGCTGCTTTTGATAGTAGAGTACTCCACAGGTGAGTCACTGTTCAATGATGATGTACTCCTACATCTTATCTGTATGTCATAACAGTATATTCATACTTTTTAGTTATGAGGATAATCAACCTATATGGCATACAATAATCTATACTCGATAAATATCATCATCCTTTAATAACGTATCATTTGATCACGAACATGTTTAAGAACTATTCGATAAATCTTCCTTTATCGATTATTTTTATAGTTCTAAGGACTTCATCACAATACAAGAGTCTAAATAAGGAAGATGCATAATTTATGATGAATATGTCAAATAATTTTTATTAATTTATAATTCATATATAAATTACAAAGAGCACAATCATCCAAATAATTAACTTTAGGACATATTTTCTAACAAAACCAACTAAAATTTAGGGGATAATGTTGGTTTATATATAAAAAAATAAATTATTTTCAAATTAAAACTCTAATAACTACTTAAAGATATTCTCCTCATAAGTGTGTGATGATCATTGATGGGGGAGAACTTGAATGCTATAAAGAGATCATGAATCATGAGCAAAAGAGAGAATGATTAAAAGCTATATAGAAGGAGATAAAATCTTTGCATGAGAATCATACATTTGAGTTGGTGAAACAATCAAGATAAGAAAGTACTCAAGAATAAGTGAATATTCATATTAAAGACTGAAGAAAAGAGCTTACAGCCAAGATACAAGGCATGATTGGTTGTAAAGAGATTTGATTAGAAAAAATATATTAATTTTGAAAAAAATTTCTTACATGTGGTCAAGGTATCTTCAATCCAAATTATTCTTAGTTCAGCTGCAAGCATGAATTTGAAGATTGAATAACTTGACATGAAAACTATCTTTCTTTATAGAGACTTAGAGAATAAAATTTATATGGAACAGCTAGAAGGATTTACAGTTAAAAGCAAAGAGCATCTTATATGCAAATTAAAGAAGAGTTTGTATAGACTCAAGCAGGCACCTCAGTAGTGGTATAAAAAGTTTAATTCCTTCATGATGGATCATGGATATAATAAAATCATTTCTGATCATTGCATATTTATAAAAAAAATTTAATAAAAATTTTATTATTCTCTTACTTTATGTGGATGATATGCTGATTGTTGACCATGATGCTAGAAAGATTAAAAACTTGAAAAAAGAGTTAAACAAGTCCTTAGCTATAAAGGACTTAGATGCAGCTAAATAAATCCTTCACATGAAAATTACTCGTGATAAGAAAAGCAAAAAACTTTGATTATCTCTAAAGAGATATATCGAAAAGATGCTTAAAAGGTTCAATATGAGCAAGTCTAAACTAGTTTCTTCTCCACTTACAGATCACTTCAAATTAAATTACAAGCAATGTCTTACAACTGAGAAAGATAAAGAAGAAATAAAAAAAATTTCTTATACATCCATATTGATAGTTTAATGTACGCTATGGTTTACACAAGGCTAGATATTGCTTATGCAGCTGGTATTGTAAGTTGGTTTCTCTCTAATCCTAGTAAGGAACATTGGACAGCTATTAAATAGATCCTCAAGTATCTCAGAGGTACTTCTACAATCTGTTTTTGCTTTGGTAAAAGTAAATTTATGTTGGATAGGTACACAGATGTAAATATGGCTAGTGATATAGATTCTAGAAAGTCTATATCAAGATACTTTATTTTTATTAGAGAAAGCAGTGTCATGGCAATCTAAATTATAAAAATATATTACTTTGTCCGCTACAGAAGCTGAGTATATTGCAGTTACAAAAATTTGCAAAGGACTTTTGTGGATGAAAACTTTTTTATAGGAGTTGGACTTTGAACAAGAGAAATATACACTTTATTATGATAGTAAAAGCCCCATCCATCTTTTAAAATATCCAATATTTCATTCAAAATCTAAGCACATTGATGTGAAATATTATTGGATTCGAGATGCTTGGGAGATGAATTTATTTTATCTTGAGAAAATCCATACTGATAGCAATGGATCAGATATAATGACTAAAATCTTGTTCATAAAAATTGATTTTTGCATAGAGAAAACAGACTTGGTGGAACATCCCACATAAGTCAAGAGGAAAAGATTTATTGGTGTAATCCCTCTTCATATGGAATACACACCATCTTTAAAATAAAGAAAAGGGTATGAGTCCAAGTAGGACTTGTATTTGATTATGGCTATAAAGCCGGTGATGCAAAAACCAACAAGACATGGAAAAATTGGTTTCATGTAACTCTTGAGAGGGGTGTTTCAAAACAAAGGCAGCGACAAAAGAACAATATGGAGAAGAGAAAAAAAATAAGAGATTTTGGTACTATTTTGTCAGATATCGGATGGTTAATCATATCCTGATTTTGATGATATTTCAATGTATTATTTTTGGCATCGAGAGCTACAATTTAAATGATTTCGATCTTTGAAAAGCCTTCTTCATTAATTGTTTCGAGTATCCATACGTTTAGTAAGGTCTGCTATCTATTCTTATTTTATTATTCAAATCTATTTTACTAGTCATGATTTTTTTTTACTATGGAAGCCAAAATTTATTCTTGATGATTATATATTTGTGACCTCTAGTTGATCTAGTGAAGACCTATAGTAATCTTATTATTCTTAATAGTGAAAGATTTACATCAAAATTATGATATTCTTTTTATGGATTGCTTGATTATTTTTGCTTATTAATTATCTGAGTAGATCATGGAGATTATTGTTACTTTGCGATATCCTATTTAGTTGCACAAAGAGGAAAAAGAAGTTTGCGATATTATTATCCATGGTTGCAGTTTTTCCCAACAGGACTGTGGCCGCAAAGAAGCCATGAGCAAAAGGAGGCAAAGGAGCCAGAGGAGAGAAAGAAGAAAGAAAAAAATTATTATTATTATTATTTAAAAAAATAATAAAATATATAAAAATTAATAATATATAATATCTTAAATATTATTTATAATAAAATATTATAAAGAAGCACTGTAGTAAAAGTCAATCTATGAATAGTTGTTGAGGTAGGGTTCGAGCTGTATCTTTCATAAGAAAGAATGATTGATCTTCTTTCATGATCTCAATCATTGGATTATATTTTGTACAGCTTTTAAAACATGACAAACCTCTTTCTTTCATCCGTAGTATAGATCATGAAGCTGACTTTATGGTTTAAAAGTTATGCAAAGTATGATTCAATAATTGAGGCTGTGAAAGAAGATCAATTATTCTTTTTCACAAGAGATACAACCCAAACTTGTTGATATATGTTGTGCCCATGTGAAGACAAAAGCATACACCATACATATCAAGGAAAGAATTTCTTGATGTTTAATATGCATAATAGAGTAATTCTTTGTATACCGCATGCAGCATAGAAAAAATGCACCATCCTATTTTATTGGGCCACATAGCTGCTGCTTTTCAACATGCATTTAATATTTATATATCTACTTTTTTATTTTAAAATTTTGAATGACGAATGTTGGGTATAAAATACCCACAGCGGAATCAATGACGGAATAGAACAGCTCCGCCCGGACTCCTACGGGAGCCGGGCTCCGCCTCCGACACCAACCGCAGCTCCACCCGGACTCCTACGGGAGCCGGGCTCCGCCTCCGACACCAACCGCACTCCGCCCGGACTCCTACGGGAGCCGGGCTCCGCCTCCGACATCGACTGCAGCACAGCTCCGCCCGGACTCCTCGGGAGTCAGGCTGCGCTCTCAGTATCAACTGCTGGTAAGCTCCGTCCGGACTCCTACGGGAGCCGGACTTCACCTCTAACTTTGATTGCAGAGGACTCCGCCCGGACTCCTACGGGAGCCGGGCTCCACCTTCGACATCAACTACAGAGCAGCTCCGCCCGGACTCCTACGGGAGCCGGGCTCCGCCTCCGACACCAACCGCAGCTCCGCCCGGACTCCTACGGGAGCCGGGCTCTGCCTCCGACATCGACTGCAGCACAGCTCCGCCCGGACTCCTACGGGAGCCAGGCTCCGCTCTCAGTATCAACTGCTGGTAAGCTCCGTCCGGACTCCTACGGGAGCCGGACTTCACCTCTAACTTTGATTGCAGAGGACTCCGCCCGGACTCCTACGGGAGCCGGGCTCCGCCTTCGACATCAACTACAGAGCAGCTCCGCCCGGACTCCTACGGGAGCCGGGCTCCGCCTCCGACACCAACCGCAGCTCCGCCCGGACTCCTACGGGAGCCGGGCTCCACCTCCGACATCCCCTGCAGCACGGCTCCGTCCGGGCTCCCACGGAGGTCAGACTCCGCCCACGACCCCAGCCGCCAGAAGGACCTCTCCCGGACCTCTACAGAGGCCGGGCTCCGACCGTCGCCGAGCTTCAATCAACAGATCCGCGCCCCCTGGCGGGCCACCGAAACGGCCACGACCCTGCTCCACTTCCCATGACGGATTCCGCGCGGCTCCATCATTCCCTGACAAGCCGCAGTAACCGTCGCCGCCCTGCCCCACTTCCTGTGGCGGATTCCGCACGGCTCCACTACTCCCTGGCAGACCACGATAACGGCCACGAACCTGCTCCACCTCCTGCGACGGATACCGGGCGATTCTCCCATCCGCTGGCAAGTCACGACAACGGACGCTGCCCCACTCCCTGCAACTGATTCCACGTGGCGAGCTGCGGTAACAGCCACGATTCCGCTCCACTACCTCTCGCAATAAATTTCCCTGACCACGGGCGGCCCACTACCAGACGGTTACAGGTGTCACCATCAATCCGTTGCCCCCTCCGCCTATAAAAGGGGGACTCAGATACGTTATTCTCTAAGCTCATTTTCTTACCTCAAAACTCTGCTAAATTCTCCGTTCGGGCACTCCATTCTTGTTGAGGCAGAGAACTGACTTGAGCGTCGGAGGGTCTTGCCGGAGCAACCCCACCTCCGGTTTAGACTTCCCTTGCAGGTCCCGACGGCGACCGCGGCTTCCCCGACTCCAGCTTCTCCGGCGCAAGCAGATTTTTGCACCAACAGGATTGGCGCTAGAGGAAGGGGCTGTGTCTTCGCAGTACCCTTGTTCTTAAAGGAGTGTTCAATGGAGCCGCCTCCGACGTTTCTCCGTCACCCACTCCTAATCTTCCCCCGCGAGATCGGCACTCGATGCCTCCGCGCAAGGCGTCCACCCGGCGGTCTACGGCCTCCGCGGCCAGATCTCAGGCTCCGACCTCCCCTCCGGTTTCTCAGCCTCCTCCTCCTCCCCCTCCGGCGGTGGCGGTCGACGCGGAGCAGTTTGACTTGCTGGCACAACAGGTCAAAGGCCTCGTCGAAGCCGTACAAGCAATGCAGCAGCAGCAACCACAGGCGTCGGCGCATCCGGAGGGGGCGTCTCCGGAATGCCAGAACTCGGTGGCGGGGCGGGCCACCTGGGCCAGCCACCCCGTCCTTCCCGGGAGGGCGAATCCGAGGGTAGAAAGCCCTCAATCGGATCACGACTCCACCCCTGGAAGATCCCTACCCCCGTTCTGTCAAAGGACCCTCGAGACTCGAAGTCGAGAGGATTTCCTGGACCGGAGGCTCCAGGAGATGAACCGGCGGATCGAAGAACTCCGCCACGTGCCTCCCGCTTATGGTGAGGATATTTGCACTGACCCTCCCTTCTCTCAAACGATTATGCAGGAACCGATCCCGCCGAACTTCAAGCTTCTCCAGTTCGAAAGCTACGACGGGACGTCGGACCCGGTTGATCATCTGGAGGCCTTCCGAACGATGATGCTGCTTCACGGCGCTCCTGACGCCATCTTGTGCCGGGTTTTTCCGTCTACCTTGAAGGGAGCAGCGAGGAACTGGTACTCGGCTCTGAAGCCGGGTACCATATTTTCCTTCGATCAAATGAGCCACCAATTTGTGGCCCATTTTGTCAGCAGCCGGCATCCCCGGAAGGGTTCGGAGTCCCTCATCAACATCAAGCAGAGGGAAGGGGAGTCCATACGGGCCTACGTCAACCGCTTTAACATCGCGGCGTTGGAGGTCCGGAACTTGGACCAGTCAGTTGCCATGGCCGCCTTGAAAGGTGGCCTTCAGAAGAATGATCTTTTGTACTCCCTGGAAAAGAAGTACCCCAGAGATTTTGCCGATTTACTGGCTCGGGTCGAAGGATACGCCCGAGCGGAAGAGACCTTCAAAATGAAGGATGAAGAGACTGCAAGGGAGCGTCAAGCGGGAGATTCGAGTAAGCCCGCAGTTGAGAAAAGGCCAAAGGAAGCCCGGCCACGTTCCCGATCCCCTCCTGGACATAAGCGCGCCCTTACTCCACCCCGGGCACGCAGGCTGAGAAGCCCGGACCGCAGGTTTCGGCGGGGTTCCCTACCAGGGAAATTCTGCAACTATGCCCCCCTCAACGCCTCGAAGGCCTAGGTACTAATGGAGGTCAGGGAGCAGCTCCCTAGGCCGGAGAGGATGCGCACACATCCCGAGAAGCGCAACCCCAACAAATTCTGCCTCTACCACCGTGACCACGGCCACGACACGGAGGAATGCATCCAGCTCCAGGACGAGATCGAAGAGCTCATTCGGCGAGGTCGACTCGACAGATTCATCCGCCGCAGGCCTGAGGGTAGAGGAGACCGGCCAAGAGCCCTCCCACCGCCTGAACCGCAGAAAAGGGAGGAGCAACCCGGGGACCGACCTCCCATCGGGACCATCGACTCCATCACCGGAGGGCCTCAAGGAGGAGCGAAAAACTGTAAATGTATCACTTACTATTTCGCCTTGAATCTACTTTTCTTTCTAGCTAACGTGCCCCTCCCACCTAGCGTGGATGTATTATGACCGGATATGATCCCTCCAAAAATACAGCCATGTCAGGAACAGGAGGAGAACCTCGTCCTGACATGAGCAAAGTCAAAGGCCCGGTTCTTTTAGATCGGATGGGGGGAGAGGCCTTGCAACGCCCTAATGTGCCCCCACAGCCCTGTTAGGGACAGGAGGAGAACCTCGCCCTAACTTGAGCAAAGTCAAAGGTCCGGTTCTTTTAGACCGGATGGAGGGAGAGGCCTTGCAACGCCCTAATGTGCCCCCACAGCCCTGTTAGGGACAGGAGGAGAACCTCGCCCTAACTTGAGCAAAGTCAAAGGCCCGGTTCTTTTAGACCGGATGGGGGGAGAGGCCTTGCAACGCCCTAATGTGCCCCCGCAGCCATGTCAGGAACAGGAGGAGAACCTCATCCTGACATGAGCAAAGTTGAAGGCCCGGTTCTTTTAGACCGGAGGGGGGAGAGGCCTTACAGCGCCCTAATGCGCCCCCACAAGCCAGGCTGGTAACGAGAAGAGAACCTCACGCCGGCTCGAGCAAAATGGAAGGTCCGGACTCCTACGGGAGCCGGGTTTCTACGCCAAGGAAGACTTCACCCAGACTCCTACGGGAGCCGGGTTCCGCCGCCAAGGAGGACTTCACCCGGACTCCTACGGGAGCCGGGTTCCGCCGCCAAGGAAGACTTCACCCGGCCTCCTACGGGAGCCGGATTCCTACGCCAAGGAAGACTTCGCCCGGACTCCTACGGAAGCCGGGCTCCATCCGCCACTTCTGCAGCAAGGGTTAATAATGGTGGTGAAACTCGACCGCGTAACAAGGTCGGATGAAAGGAAAGAGCCCCCCCCACGATGACATCTACGTCAGACAAGCCGAACGACAAGAAAGGTCCAACAGACGACAATATCAGTGCTACGCGTGGATAAGGTAACACAAGGCGCTTTTTTTCCATTCCCGATATACGTACTACAAGGCCAGGACGGCCAGGGAAAGAAGGACAAAATGACAAAAAGAAAATAACTACATGGTAAGACATAAAGATAAAAGAGCTCTAAGGAGGTCCTGCTCCCTCCGACCTAGGGTTATCACCTCCATCCCTCAACCTAGGGTTATCACCTCCATCCCTCTCAGGGCTTGGAGCTCTTCGGTATCTTGGGCGGAAGTAAGCTGCACCCTAGTAACCAGCTGCCTCTGGAGATGAACGACCTCGTCCGCCGCCTTCCAGAATCTCCCTTTGTACTCTTCCACTTGCCGGTGCCAGCTGGCCCGCTGCACATCGTAGCTCATCTCGGCGTCTTGAAGCTGCTTCTGGAGGTCGGAGACCTTCTGCGACCACTTCTGTTCATCATCAACTCGTGCCAGAAGCCGGGATGAGTTTCCTTCCAACTGGCTGATCTTCCTCTTCGCAGCTGATAGCTCCGCCTTAAGGGCGCTGATCCTGGCCTCTTGAGCCCAAGTTCGATCGCTGGCACTCTTCTTGCATTCCTCGAGCTCCTTTGTGAAGTTCGCCTTCCTTCGGCTGTAATCCATGATTGCCTTCACTTGGAGACTCCTAAAGTGGGCGGCCTCAGCGACGGCTTCGGAATGGCATTCTCTCGACTTGCGGAGCTCGCCTTCCGACTTCTTCAACTTCTTCGTCAGGTGGAGGACCTCTTTTTTCAGCCGCTGGATTGTTGATTTCAGCGGGACCCCCAGGGGCAAGGGAGTGCTTCAGCAGGGCACTGACATCGGAAGATGCGAGCGTAAAAGATCGACTCATTACGAGAAGAAAAGCAGAAAGGAGGAGGAGGGGGAAGAAGAGGCCATCCACAACAAGAAATTCGACTTTATTGATTGAATAATTTTGAAGACAAACAGAAAGGAAATATGGTAACAAAATAAGGGCACAAGATCAGAGGTCTCAGACCTCAGGGGCAGGAGGTGGAGAACTCGGTGCGGGGGGTGCGACTGCGGTGGCGGCGGACGAAGGGCCGGCCTCGTCTTCAGACTCCTCAAGAAAGCTGAGATCGAGGTCGGGGAATCTGCTGGCCACCTTCTCTTGGCAGAGCTCGAACCCCTTAGTAAACGCCTCCTGGCCGAACTGGACGTTCAGTTCCCTCATCTCCGCAGAGGCCTTGAACTCCTCCACCGCAAGGGCCCTGGCCTCCGAACCAGAACCGGGGTTTGCTCGACCAAATGGCCGACCTCGGCCTCCGCCTTCCTCGCCGACTCCTCCAAGATCCATCTCTCCTCTTTTCGGGCTTGTCTCTCCTCTTCCCGGGCTCGCCTCTCTGTTTCCAGGGCCTCCCGGAGGGTGCCTACTTCGGCCGTCTTCGCTTGGAGGCGGGCGACCTCGGCTTGGTAGCGTTCCTCCACCTGAAGGAGGTCCCTCCTCATGCGGCTCGCCGTCCCGACATAGGCAAAGAGCTGGTGCCCAATCTGCAAGGATGGATAAAGAATTACGACAAAGGCCGGGTGACCGTGTAAGTAAATATCTGCTTACCTCGAGGAAGGACCCCAAAGAGTCCCAAGCCCGCTGCTCAGGATCGACGCGATCGATCCTCTCCACGACGTCGGATAGGATGCAGCCGTCGAGTAGCCGCCTGATCAAGTCCCCATCGTTGAAGGGGTTCTCCGATCCCCCCTCGGAGCAGACGGACTCGTCTGCAATAGCTCGGTGGCTACTCGCCCTGCGAGCCACCGATTTCCTCCTCCTCCCCGCGGCAGGCGCCTCCGTGGGGCGAACCCCCGATGCGGGGCCCCAGTCGGCGGGCTCCTCGGGGAAGCCCGGGGGGCCACTGGCTCGGCATCTGAAGGAATGTCGATGGTCGGGGCCGCCTGGACGGGCGCAGCCAAGCTCGTCTCCTCCGCCCTGGCCCTCTTCGCCGATCCAGAGGCCGTCGCGCCCTTCCTCTTCTGAGCCCTCATGCCCCTGGCAAGCATCCGCGTTGCTTCGGCGTCCATTGCTAAAAAAAAAAAAAAAAAAAAGAAAAGAAAAAGAAGAAGAAGAAGAAGAGAAGCGACACCGATCAGCCAAAAAAAAAAAAAAGAAAGAAAAGAGAGAAAAAAGAAGAGAGAAAGAAAGAGAAAGAAAAGAGCGGGAAGGAAAAAGTAAAGAGAAGAAGAAGAGGAAGGCAAGAAAAAGAAAAGATAAGATGAGTACTTGCTGGATCCTGAGGGCTCAGGCCGATGTTGAAAAGAAGCTGCTCCCTCAGAAGATTAGGAAGGGAAGGAGCGGGATAAGTTAGGAGCTTCTGAGCGGCCTGAAGGTCGTCCTCCCCCAGGCTGGGAGCCCGACGGACGGAATCCCTCAGAGACCCCCAAGGGGGCAGGCCCAGCTCCAGGGTCGAGCAGTGGACGAAGAGAAATTTCTCCTTCCAATTGTGAATCGAAGAAGGGGCGCCCTTCAGCAACCCCTTCTTACCAAACTGGGGGGAGAAGTACCACCAGTCCTTCGCCGAAGGATGGCATTTGAAGGTATAAAAATGTCTGAACAAGGAGAGGGACGGCTGGACCTCGGCTATGTGGCAGAGGGAGAGAAACCCTATCAGAAACCTAAAGGAGTTCGGGGCCACGGAAGCAAGAGAGATATCCAAGAAGCGGAAGAAGGCGGCGACGAAGGCAGGAAGCGGAAGCCGGAGTCCGGCACGGAACGCTTCCTGATACAAACAAAAGCGATCGGGAGGAGGAGTGCAGGCCCGATCAGAGGGACCAGGAAGCTCCAGGTCGTACTCCGGAGGAATCCCATACCGAACTCTTACCAGAAGGAGCTCCTCCGAAGTCGACGAACATGGAATAACGCCCGATGCAAAAATCGGGCGAGGCCCTGCCCCGGACGCAAGCTCGTCCGTAGAGACAGCGACCTGAGGGTTTGAAGCGGAGGAACTCTCAGAACTGCCGGGAGCAGAAGAGTCAGAAGACATTTTGAGTAGTTTCGAAGGGAGGATCTAAAAGACCCTAAAAAGACAGACCGAAAGGAGAACGAGACGCCGGAGGCTAACTCGGAGGGAGGCACAAAAGTAATGGAGAGAGGAGAAGCCCCTAGGCGGCGAGAGGAAGGCTGGCACTAACCTATGTTGCTCTGAGGGACCTGGGGGACGAGAAACAGGAGGCGCCTACGGCTCGAGAGGACGCTCACTAAACCAGGGCTCTCGAGGAGAGGACAGACACCAGCGGAAACTCAGGAATGGAGTAGGACGCCTGAAGGGGGGAGGACGGGTTTAAATAGACCCTGGGATCCGACGCCATAATGATCGCGAATCCCCCAGGCCAGTCCGCGTCCAACACGTGTCCCACTCCCCCTGGCAGACGGCTAAAAGCGGCTGACGGTTGGCAGGACCATAATTGCACCGTACCTAGGCCAGTGTACCTACGGGATTTTCGAAGCGTCCCCTCGTACCGCTCCAATTCGAAAAGACTCCGTCACGCGCTCATTTAATGCCAAAATATCTGGAGGCGGCAGTGCGCAGGATTCGAAGGGACGGTTCCGGCTGTACCCATCTCTCTCTCTGTACTTCCTTCATTTGAAATTCAAACTCGGAAGTAGGGGGACTGGTGTTGGGTATAAAATACCCACAACGGAATCAATGACGGAACAGAACAGCTCCGCCCGGACTCCTACGGGAGCCTGGCTCCGCCTCCGACACCAACCGCAGCTCCGCCCGGACTCCTACGGGAGCCGGACTCCGCCTCCGACACCAACCGCAGCTCCGCCCGGACTCCTACGGGAGCCGGGCTCCGCCTCCGACATCGACTGCAGCACAGCTCCGCCCGGACTCCTACGGGAGTCAGGCTGCGCTCTCAGTATCAACTGCTGGTAAGCTCCGTCCGGACTCCTACGGGAGCCGGACTTCACCTCTAACTTTGATTGCAGAGGACTCCGCCCGGACTCCTACGGGAGCCGGGCTCCGCCTTCGACATCAACTACAGAGCAGCTTCGCCCGGACTCCTACGGGAGCCGGGCTCCGCCTCCGACACTAACCGCAGCTCTGCCCGGACTCCTACGGGAGCCGGGCTCCGCCTCCGACATCGACTGCAGCACAGCTCCGCCCGGACTCCTACGGGAGCCAGGCTCCGCTCTCAGTATCAACTACTGGTAAGCTCCGTCTGGACTCCTACGGGAGCCGGACTTCACCTCTAACTTTGATTGCAGAGGACTCTGTCCGGACTCCTACGGGAGCCGGGCTCCGCCTTCGACATCAACTACAGAGCAGCTCCGCCCGGACTCCTACGGGAGCCGGGCTCCGCCTCCGACACCAACCGCAGCTCCGCCCGGACTCCTACGGGAGCGGGCTCCGCCTCCGACATCCCCTGCAGCACGGCTCCGCCCGGGCTCCCACGGAGGTCAGACTCCGCCCACGACCCCAGCCGCCAGGAGGACCTCTCCCGGACCTCTACAGAGGCCGGGCTCCGACCGTCGTCGAGCTTCAATCAACAGATCCGCGCCCCCTGGCGGGCCACCGAAATGGCCACGACCCTGCTCCACTTCCCATGACGGATTCCGCGTGGCTCCATCATTCCCTGACAAGCCGCAGTAACCGTCGTCGCCCTGCCCCACTTCCTGTGGCGGATTCCGCACGGCTCCACTACCCCCTGGCAGGCCACGATAACGGCCACGAACATGCTCCACCTCCTGCGACGGATACCGGGCGATTCTCCCATCCGCTGGCAAGTCACGACAACGGACGCTGCCCCACTCCCTGCAACTGATTCCACGTGGCGAGCTGCGGTAACAGCCACGATTCCGCTCCACTACCTCTCGCAATAAATTCTCCTGACCACGGGCGGCCCACTACCAGACGGTTACAGGTGTCACCATCAATCCGTTGCCCCCTCCGCCTATAAAAGGGGGACTCAGATACGTTATTCTCTAAGCTCATTTTCTTACCTCAAAACTCTGCTAAATTCTCCGTTCGGACACTCCATTCTTGTTGAGGCAGAGAACTGACTTGAGCGTCGGAGGGTCTTGCCGGAGCAACCCCACCTCCGGTTTAGACTTCCCTTGCAGGTCCCGGCGGCGACCGCGGCTTCTCTGACTCCAGCTTCTCCGGCGCAAGCAGATTTTTGCACCAACAACGAAAATATTTTTTCTTTTTTAAAAAAATTATGATATTTTATGGTCATATTATGACATCTTACGGTCAAATTATGATTTTCTACTCATAATTTAACTATATGATGTCATGAGAAAGGAAGAGACATTTTTATCATCTAAAAATTTTATCAATTTTTAATGACGAAAATATTATTCTCTCTTTATAATTTTCAAAAAAAATTATGACATCCTGTGTACAGAAAGTTATAATTTGATCGTAGCATATCATAATTTTTTCAGAATAAGAGAGATATTTTTATCATTCAAATTTTTTTAAAAAAATAAAATTATAGATATTAAATATATATTAAAAAGTAATGATTATGTGCTCTAATATAATTAAATAATGTGTTCTATGTTAATTTTATTGCACCACAAATTATACACAGAGGCTTTCCGATGCATAATATATATAGCTTGCGCTTGTTGATTGTCAAGAAAGCAGTTTACATGCACGTGACACAGGCAGACCGCAGGTTGACAGGTGGACCTCAGTCAGAATTCTTTGTTTCTTTTGAGAAAAGAATTGGGTAAAGCCCAATCCGGTTCGTCTATTAGACTAGTCGACAGCAGCCTTTTGATAGGTAATGCATGTTCATGATGCTGTCCACTCATTATGTGCTTACCATTTTGTATAAAAAAAAAAAAAAGAGAGAAAAAAACACAATAAGAAAAACGGAAGTCTCCACATTCCCTCCCGTCTTTTTCCAGTTCCTCCTTGTCATCTCCTCAAATTGTCTCGCTTTCCTCTTGATCCAGATGCAGAGGCCAACATGGACTGAGTGTACTAGTGAAGAAGATATTGTGTTACGTTGCTGCGATCGATCAGAGCTCTATGGTATGATGGCACATGATTAGATCTAGATCAATCAGAATTATCTCTACTCGCAGATTTTCCTTTATTAGTATCTGTTGGACATTTAGTGCTTCAGAGGTAGTTTTGCGGTTGTTTAATGTCCATTGCTAGATGATTTTAAGATGTTAGTCTTAGCCTTTATTCATTTAGTACTTTCACCTCTATATTCAACCGTTAAATTTTAACATACTTTATTGTTTCATTTGTGATCACAGGATGGGCTGGGGGTTGCTGATCACCACCGCGCACAGGAAATGAGTGCTGGCTGTGAGGCCTCCAGGGTTTCAATGTGAGGTGATAACTCCATCTTCTCTCCCCTCCTCCCCTCACTTCCCCTTCGTCCGTCTTCTCATTCTTTTCTCGTCTTTCTTCTGCTTTTCCATCTTTTACGACTGTCGATGCCCAGCTGACTTCCATCCGTTTTGGCTGAAAGACTTGGTTTCAACCAAAGCTTCGTTAACTGAGATCGATACCATGTAGACTAATTTAAACTATACTATGGTGGTACATTACAACTTACCTTTTCCGGGTAATCAAAAAACTCATCAGAAAATTCCTACCAATGTCTTATGAAAGAAGTGTATATAGGATTTTCATAAACACTATATTGGAGATTAGAACAAAAAATTATAACAGAAATTAGAGATGAAATCGAAACATCCCTCGAAGACTCTGATCAACCATTAATGATAGCTGTACTAATATCCTATGGAAGAAAAAATAATGACAGAATAGATTTCTTCTCCATCTCTATTGTTATGCTCATCTCCTCAATGGGATGGATATCTCTTAATAACGTAGAAATTGTGATGCCCTAGGATTTCAACAGATAGTGGATATATATAGGAGTGGAATGGAGATCTGATCCAGTGAGTAATGTTAATGAGTCCATATGTTGCAAAGCCCATTAACCAAATCAGACCTATACCAATATCTCTTATATCATATGATTAAGATAATAGGATCAAAAATAATAATACGATCACAGATAATTATGAACTCCTTAACAATTTATTTAGACGATAACTTAACCCACATTTTGTAATAAATCTAAGTAAACAATCAATCTATAATCAATAGAAATACATCTTATAAAAAATTCCAACAGTATAGTCATGGCTGACAGGTCATTCAAAATCACCGAATTGCTAGTAATAATCCAGGTTACTGAATTGCTAATTTAAAAGAATGTGATTGGAAAATGGACTTTGCTAATAGACTGATTCAGCAATAAAAAATAAAAATAGGTAGCTAATTGATCTTAAATTGATTATTGTTGCCTCGCTCAAGTTTAGTATAGCTTGGCTTGGGCCTATCATGTCACTGGGCGAGCATGGTCCTTTTATTTGCAGCAAGTTGTACGAGTCCTTTGGCCAACACTATGTCTACATGCTGCTACTCCAAGTACAATAGCACTGTTATTAGTTTAGAATAATTTTATATGAATGAGTGGCATTATTCGAGAACATATTAGATCAACGAAATAATTTCTTTAATATATATAATATGATGCTATATAAGTTGCACTACAATCATCAATATTATATGACAACCATACATTAACAATTTAAAAGGCAGTAATGTACAAATTGCAAAAGCAACGCTCGATGTGAAATGTTCTATGCTATTAAATGAGCACATACAATGATCATAGGTGAGAATTAATGAATCTATCAAATAAACTAAAATGACGATGGAGAAAATATATAATATTTGCATTCGCATTATACCATAAATTAAGAGGTTTTCTGAAAACACATTTAAAACTCTATTAAATGAAATATAAATGATCAAATAACTTACGTCTTTACCAAGACAAGAAAATCAGTCTGATGCAACTATCATTAATATATTATGAATCCATTCCCTAGAATGTCAGTCCAATTCCTTTTGTTTCATGCATTCTTGCTTTAGCGCCATATTCTTGCTTAATATATATGAATTGTATGAAAAAAATCAAAGCATCGAGGCATTCTGGCATACGTTCAACAACATCACGTTAGAATGTTAGTTAAATATCTATCGAGTCCCCAACTTTTAATTTTGTCTTCATTCTTCGCAGCAGATGATAATATGGCCAGAAATTAGATAAGAAATATTGTATCACTATGAATTTTTTCTGTGCTGCCCTTTACCATATCTTTATAATTTCTTTGATCTTTGTATTTGAATAAAACTTCAGATGAGTAGTTGAATTCACCACTACTCTCCTTTTACTCAAAAAAACCAGTGGACGCTCAAGTTAGCATGAGAAAATGGAAGAGGATTGCAAAAATTGGTTTACAACCATACTTATAATGAGAACAAAACATTCAGATAAGAAAATATCATATCACTATGCATCATGAACATCACAAAGGTAATTTTTGATGGAATTTAATCAAACAGCTACTTCACCCACTCATTGGGAACGACGGTGAGTCCGAGCCGGACTTCATGGGCATGGTATGGGGAGATCTCCAGCGCAGGCGGAGGACAGAGGGGAGATTTGTTAGGTAAGAGGGGAGATAAAAAGCTAAGGGGGAACGCAGTCGCCCAATTCAGTAACTGGTGGCGATGGCAGGGTTGGCGAAGTCATTCGGGGTTAGGTTGTGATGGCATTGGTTCAAGTCCTGTGCCCACGGAAACAAAGTGGGTGGAAGTTTGATTCCGAATCCCGCCAATAGCTCATTCACGTCAAATTTTGATGAATGGGTGTTTAATATAGGGTGGTGTGACGGTGTCATCGTGGCTTTATGAGATAGTGATGGCAATTAGGTCAGGATGTACAGATATAGATCGAATCAATATAGATCAGATTAAAAAATTATCAATTAGATTTGATCTGTTTATTAAACGGTCGAATCAGAAAATCATCAATTAGATCCATCTATTTATTAAATGGATCAAAAATTTAAATATGAATCCAATATTTTATTAAACAAATAATTCGATCTGATCCATTTAATTCATTTATTAAACAGATTAAATGAATTAAACAAGTTAAATGGATCAAATTAAATGAATCGAAAATAGGTTTAGCAGATCTTAAACAGTTAAATAGATTTTAAATAGATTAAAAATTAAATAAATAGAATTAAATTAATCAAAAATAAATTAAATAAGTTTTAAATAGGTTAAACAGATTAAATGATTTAAATAGGTAATCTGATTCAATCCGATTGAATATGAAATGGATTAAAATGGTTAAATATCTAAAATCAAATCTGATCCAAATATTAAACAGGCTAAACAGGTAGATCTATTTATGATCAAATTTATTTGATCTAAATTTAAATTTATTTATGAATGAATCGATTGATAGATCGGATCATATTTTGTCAACTCTATATATATAGGATCTCAAAGAAAGTGTTATGGCTGGCATTAATTTCCAAACATCCAGTTCTTGGAAGTTTTGGTTCTGGTGCAATTGGCCAGGCCCTTTTGCTCGCGTTCTCCGTGGCAACTTTGGTGAGACCAGCAGCAGTCTCCTGCTGCACAAAGTTCAAGGAATATGAAAGCGTTGGTTTGCATGAACAAAAAGTAAAAAAATAAGCACGTGATTGCGAAGGTATGAAAGCGTTGGTTTGCAAACGAAGACATCATGCAAGCCAATCAAGATATTTTACAAGCCCTCCACATCGGTGGAGGTGGCTCTAGATACTGTTATATTCAAACGTGTTGACTTATTTATTATTATGATTTTTGTTCCTCCTACGGTCCAAGAACTGTTTAATGCTACTACTCATGGTGAGGAGTGCCTTATAGAGTTTAGCGTAAGTATTAGTTATTGTCTCTTAGATATTCCAGTACAATTATCTAGGAGGTATATCAGGAGTAATTAAGTTACTATATAAAGCAATGCAATGGTTCAAGCACAAATGCTAGTAGAATGAAACGATATTAGGGTGTTACATTCAATCTACCCATTTGCTTCCACCATATCAATTATGGTAGGATTTTGCTATGGTACTCTAAAAAAATATTTTAATTTTTTATTTTTTTTTATTTTCATCATTTGATTAAATATAGAGCATTCAAATTTTAAGCAGTTGGAGTGTAATGTATATGATTAGTACCATAAATATTTTAAAATTAAAATTATTTTAATATTAAAATTGATGATGATTTGTAAATAAGTTGAACTTTTTTTTCAAAAATGATCTTCTTCATCATCGAAGAAGAATGAGCCGCTACATTGTTTGGATGGGAAAGGAGAGTGGGTGCGAAAAAGCCGTGATCCTCTGCAGCCACTGCGCAGTGGGTGAGGGGTTGGGTGTGGATGATTGAGGGTGGAGGAGCCACCGATGCTGGAGGTGGGGTGGGGGCATTGGCGCAGAAAAGCCACGTCTTTCATAAGCGCCGTGGGAGTGGTGGGGGATCATAGGCGGAAGAGCCACTAGCATTTGGAGGGGGGTGGCGGTGGGTGGGAATGCGAGAGATGGCACTGAGAAGCTAAAAGCGGATGGTGCAGAGAAGCCATGGGTGCCATAGGGGGTTGGGACTGAGGGCGGAAGCGTCGTGGGTCCCGAGGGGGTGCGAAGAAGATGCCGGTGAAGGAAGGGAGATAGAGGAGCAGGTGGGGGGCTTAGCTCAGAGGAGCTGTGAGTGGAAAGAGACAGAGGAGCCATGAGTGACGACGACGGGGGTGGGGGATTCGGAGAAGCTGACGAGGGATACAGAGGAGAAAGAGGCAAAATAATAAATAATATTATTTTTTTAAAAATAATAAATATATAAAAATATAATATATAATATTTTAAATATTTTTATAATAAAATATTATAAAAAAATATCATAGTAAAATTTATTATAGTAATATTAGAACTTTGATGCTTGTATAAGTAGTAGCAAATCTCAAGTATGTGAGCTACCGTACATTCATAGCCAACACAAAGTCTTCATCTAATTTTAACCATTAAATACTATCCCATATTGTTATTACTTCTGTTGCTATTATTATTGTTGTTGTTGTTATATCATAATCAGTATTATCAACATCATTAGTTCGAGAAACAAGCCAAAAGTTGGCAAATACTATGGCAAAATCCACTACAGACTACAGTTGAAAGCCCCACAGGAAAATAGATAGCCACCTCACAGCACCGTACCCTTCTTGCAGTAACGTCTTTTCTCTTCGAGGGGTCACGGTTACGTCCTTTCATAACAAAGCTTCACAACCACCGATTCACCCAACACAATTCACCATTCTCCAGGAAGCCATTTTTCAGCTTCCTTCAATTTTGTGGCCGGAGAGGGCCGAGCTGTTACTTTAGGTCAGTCATGTCCAAAGTACCCTACACGGTAGGGTCCGTAATGGTCCTTAAGATGCGCCTTTCTTTTTTTTTTTTTCTTTTTTCCGGATGATCATGATTATTTTATTTGATGCAGTACTCTGAAAAGATTTTAGTTTGGTGGTGAATTAACCTAAAGTATATCTAGGAAGGTCCAATTTCAATGATAAAATAGCAGTAGTTATCAATTGGGTGTGCAAGAAAAGCTGTCATTGGAATTGATCCCCATCGGACGTCTTCTCCTAGAGGCCCGGTGATCCCATCTGATACTGACATCTAACCAACACGTTGGCCTTGGCGACCTGAAGAACCACCAAGCATAACATGTATCATGTATGTGAACTCTAGGATGAGGTTTGCAAGCATGCATTGGATGGAATCTTTTCTTCTGTACCAAAAAAAAAAAAAAAATAGAGTCTTTGCTTTTCTTTTTTTAAATTAGAATAAGATTGGTGCTCATAATTAAGATGTAAGTTCACATAGAAGAGGTCCAAACGCAACCAAGGTAGCAAAATTAATGCTGTTTAACACATTGAATATGCATGACTTGCACATATTTAGCCTTCACGCCTCATGATTTCTTTTCTTCCCCAAAATATGGAAGCATCATTATTCCTTTCACATGAAAATTTGAAAGTGGGAGCAATATCACACATTAGTATGAATACGGGTGCAGAAGTTGTGTATTATATTGGTGTAGTATAACCAATATTCAACTTACGAAAAATTGTTTAGGACAAATATAGATGCATGTAGTGTGTTTGTCTCTCTCTCTCTCTCTCTCTCTCACTCATAAACTAAGAATTTGAATGCAAAAATTCTAATTGCAAACATCTTCTCATAGAGTCCATGGACTAGCAGCCATTCAATATAAATATATATATATAATTTGATCTCATATATACTAATATATAGGCTTTGTCTATTGACATGGCTTATTAATGTAGCTCGAATGAATCATTAGTTCGGAATATAATAATGTATCATGAGCATCTTCCTTTTGATCTCAGATCCCTTATATCAGTAAGTTTAACTCGAAGTTTAAGATACAAAATATATTGCAATAGTGAAAGTAATGGTTAGAATGCCATGATTTCATGCATGCAGATTTTTAACTTTTAAAAATCACGAATATAGCGAAATACAAAATAGATTAATTTTTTTTAATCTACAACATGCATCAGATCTAATTTAAATCAGGCAACAGGATCTTCATACGATAAATAAAATTAAGAAAATCAAAATATAAAATTTAAGACATAAGAAAAGAAAATCTAATCTTCATATCTTTGTGCGGGTTGATCTTCACCACGAATTGATAATCATGGATGTCTTCTGATTCTTTTGAAGCTATATAAGTATCCGACCTTTACAGATATCCACATGAGATCTTGATCTGATCAAAAACTTTTGATCTCATCGGAGTGCTAGTTCTCTTGTAAAAATTGCTTTCTTGATGGTTGCAGAGATCGCTTGCTTGATAATTGAACAGATCTTTTTTTTTTCTCTTAGACTCTCTTAGAGGAAGAAGAAAAAGAGGAGGAGAAAGAAGAGAAGGAAGAAGATGAAGGCTATCTTTCTTTTCTCCCTAAGCCCATGCCTAAGAAGGGTCCACGCTTCCTCTCTAAAACCTCACGCCCCAAGGTAACTTTCAGATCCTTTTTCACATTGAGAATCCTCTCTCCCATGCCCAAAAATAATCCCTTATAATATGGCGTGCAAGGGATTTGGGATAAGGTCAAAGCCTTAGCAGATAGGGCCTTGGGATTGGGGCATCCAACTCTTAAATGCCTCCTCTCTTTTTTTTTTTTCCATGAAGGCTATGGGGCATGGCTTTATATTAGCATGAGATATCTCATGCAAATCCTAAGAGAGGGGGCGCGTGGTAATACATGGGGTGTGGGATTAGTTGGGTGCAAGGAGAGAGAGAAAATCCCAGTTGACTTGGGACTTCTCATGATGCTTTGGTCAAACCCTAATCAAATTGCAGTTGACTTGGGACTTCTCATGATGCTTTGGTCAAACCCTAATCAAATCTAATTTGATTAGGAATTAGTTGCAATCAAATTGAAAAAAATCCTAGTTTAACTAGGAACCCAATTAGATCCTAATCCAATTAGAAATTAGGTGCACCCAAGTTCTAATCAAATAAGGAATTAGTCTCTCTTACAATTGGATTATCTCATAATCTAATTAGACTTGATCTAATCAAACCCAAACCAAGCCAAATCAAATCCAATTCAATTAGACTTGATCCGAACCCATTGCTTAATTAGATTAAGCTAATTAGCAATCCAATTACTGATTAATCCTCCTACAGTTCATTAATTCTTAGTAAATTACATTATTTGTAACTTTTGTATTAGATCAATCATCAATTATATGACGATTAGATCCAAAAGTGATTCATAATCGCTAATCAACCATCTGATCAGACAAGAACCTTTATTATGTGTGATCCCATTTGTTCTATTCTATCTAGTAGTGAGATATACTATAATCCCTATCAGAATATCATCGAAACTCCTTTCGATGGATTAGAATAATTCCAACTCTGCCTATCAAGGATCATCGATCATTAAGACGACGCTCGATGGATCTCACAATCCACTAGTGACACTAGCAGTATGTAGTGGCAATGCAGCAGAATGAAAAAAAAAATTTAAGTGTAATTACCGTGTGATACAGATTTTTTATCATGAATTTCGACTAGACAGAGGTCAAAGAATACTCGTCAAATCTCATCGTCAGTCATATGTCAGATCTATTCGACTCGAGTTCATCCTGTGATTTTTCATGAAACTCCTTTTTTATAATCACGCTATCTTGACAAAAGATTTTTGAACTCAGTCTCGTAAATCGTATAGGACTACTCATATAGTAGGATCGATAGATTCCATCTAGATACAACCTAATCCTACAGTGAACCTACTGCAGCCAACATATACCGCAAGGGCTCTAATGACTAGGAACAAGTGTATGTACAATCAAACTATAGCAATCTCATTGTGAATAGTCGAGGTATTGCAGATCAAAGACCAGTCACACCACTGTAGCATTAAGCAAGTCACTGACGAGTGAGTAAATATCCAAGTAACTTCTTGTATGATCACACTCAGTATCGTTATTCTCTAACAACCACCTGCACTCTCGTCCAGTGTCCTTACTTTGTAGACTCAAGACTCATTTATTCCGAAGGAAGCGATACATACATCAACCCAATGATCAACCACCATCTCCGTGATAATCTATCAATCTGAAGTAATTTAGAAATTAACCATCAATGATACATGTCTTAAATTCTCAATTCCTGAGAATATATGTCATCATCTATTAATTTTGTTCATGAACACTAAAATACATACATAAATGGAGAAATAACCCAATATTAATAATTTAATAAGTCAAAATTACAAACTATGTCCTTAGAGTGTTTATAAATATCAACCAACTTGGCTTCTAGAGTATGCATTTAGCAGTAACAAGGAGGAATAAAAAATGGATATTCTACATGTCATGATCCGCATGCATTCTAGCATGAGGTATGCCTCTCTCTCTCTCTCTCCCCCTTCCCCACGCTCCCCGGTCTTCTATAAACGCTGTGAATATATGCCACCTTCTCAGCAGAGCTGGAAAGAGAGAAAAAATAGACTCATCCATCTCCCAGAGTGCTACAAGATGAGTAGAGGTGGGAGCTTCGGAGGTGGACAGAGCTCTCTAGGTTACCTCTTTGAATCAGATGAGGCCCCAGTCTCACCCCCTAGATCTACCAAGGCCACCAAGTCTCCCCAGCCTCCATCTGATGGAGGTAGCAAGAGCAAAGCAACAGCCCAAGAGACTCAACCAGAAAAAGCCATCTCCAACAACTACCACAGAGCGCAAGGCCAGAACTCAGGGAACTTCATCACGGTGAGTATTGTTACATCCCATGTGTTCCTTTATTCCAAAGTTCCTTAATATGTGATAGCACAAAGTTCTCATATTCTTTTCCAGGGTCGTCCCTCCACCAAGGTCCTTTCAGCTCCCGGTGGCAGCTCATCTCTTGGCTACCTGTTTGGAGATAAATGACGTGCGGTTTGGAGTGGCTTCATCAGTGGTCTGAAATAAGGGCATCGTGAGCCCAGTTGTGAGTGGATTTTATGAAGGTTATGATGGCAAGACTGTAATAGCTAGGTGACAGGTTCTCTTTTTCAAGGAGCGTTACATGGTTGTGCCTCTTCTTACGCTGCTGCAGGTGGTGAGCACTAGGAGTTCTTTATAGTTTTTATTTCTTTTCTGAGAAATCCATCCATGTGGATGAGATTTGGCAGACACCTACTTATTTATTGGTAGGGAAAGACAACTTAAAGAGACTCAGGTACTACCATGAGTCTACTGGCTTAATTTGTGCAGCTTTGAGTGGTATGTGAAGTTTGTTTGGTATTGCTGTTTGTGTAGTTTGCTCTACTTGTCAATATACATATGAATTTACTGTATCTCTGTGTAGATTCTGCTAATTAATCTGAATCTCTATGGAACCAAACATGAGATGTGCGGAGATGTAATAGTTTAGTAAATAGAATACTGACTATAAAAACTTGTTGATGATCTTTGTTCAGATTCCTAGAAAGTATCAGCAATTCGAAAAGCACAATTGTTTTATTTGCAAAACAGATACATAATACAAAGACCATAATGTTTCCGTAGAGATAATGTGATAATCATGAAGGTTCAAAAGTGGACAAATTTTGAGTTTGATTTGATCCTATTAAGCTTCTCTTATCCATGACCTTGACATTAAGAAGTTATAACAGCTGAATTATGCTTTCGATTGTACAAAATCATATTAAATTAAGACTTGATATCTCCTTTTGTCTTTTTTCACTCTTTTGATATGAATAGTAATGCTTTGCAGCTTGCAAATTTATTTCCATAAAGTTTCTGGTCCGACAGGATATAAATAGGTAAGAGGTATACTCTCATAAAAAGAAAAGAAGGAGAAAAGAAGAAGAAGAAGAAGAAGAATAAAGAGTTGGAGAATAGCAAGAAGAAGTAATAGTTGGTCATGTGAAGATTCAACCCCCCGCATCATCTCTGTTATAAGGAATAAGATGCTCATCAAAGACTACATGCCAAGAAATATATGTTAGTTTAAATGTCTTCCAAATCTAATTTAGAAATTTTAAAATAAATAATTATGCAGGATCAACCAACCACATAAATTTTACATGATGAATAAAAGTTATCCCACGAGATTTCACACGTACAAAATCCTCGAAAGTTCAGGTACGATGCTCATGAACTTTTCAGCCTTTATGCCTTAAGAAGAAGTGATGGCTTCCAAATATATAAGATTCTACGTCAATACCTTATGGATTTCTTAAAGACTTTATATATACTTTTTAAAAGGTTTTTAGAATTTCTAAATGTCTGGTAAGATTATGAAATTCTCAAACAACTTTTAGAATTTCAAAACCTCCTAAATATTTAGTAAGGTCATCATGGATATTGAATTTTTAGAATTTTTCAAACGATCTAAATATTTGTGAGGTCATAATGACATGAAATTCTAATATGTTATCTCATGTATATATGCTAGGATGAAAACATGTAGCATGGGATCCTTTTGGAGTCTCTTCCTCCGATAAATTAGTCCCCACTAATTTAATAATTATAGTCATATCCATCAACAAGTTACAATTTAATCCAAAGGATTAGCAATCTATTTATAAGACTCTTTTCATAATTTCTCATATATTAGTCCTTAATATTCCATGTAAGCTAATAGGACTAATTATCAATGACACTGCAATGCTCAACTTATATGTGTGTCTTTTTATAATAAATAAATAATTAAAATAATTTAAAATTTTAATTTAGAAATACATATCATATATATTTATCAATATATAAAATATAAAATAATTTTTCAAATTGATCAACTAGATTTTCTATCTAATATGTAAGAGATATGATTTAGAATATTTTTTCCTACCATAGAAATAATGGATCTCCTATTGGATAACTATAAGTCTTCATGCACTCATTATTTAGTCCAACATATCCGTATATAGTTTCTTATTAGGTATTACTAATTGACAATATTAAAACTACACAAATTATACATAAGGCTTAATAACATCCTCAGATCATAAGGACTTTTTATGTATTATGAAGAGAATAACTCTTTTTCAATGACAGTATTAGATTTAAGAGTATATTATTGGTCTAATTTAATATTTATCTCATACAAATACTTATAATGTTACCAAGAGTCTCTACTCTAATGATTGAGCCACATCCTCTATCATAAATAGTAATCCAATATGTAGCAATCAATAATAAGCATATTGTCCTGACTAGGCTCATAAATTATGAACATATTTAATGTTACAAAGAAATAGAAGAAAATAGAATATCATGTCTTCCCATTAATGATCTCTATCATTAATATGAATTCCATACGATGTAACATAAGAACATATTATGTCACCAAATATAATATCAAAGCAATAGTACACATGACATATGTATATAATAAAAGATTATTTTATTATCAAATAATAAGATTTATTGGCTTAATTTGTAGGGCATACAATTCTTTCAATATATACTAGACAAGCTTAAGGAAAAAAACAGCGATATCATTTATGGTAGCCAGTAAAGTTATGTAGTAAGGACCAATGTCTCAAAGAACTTATTTTGGTCAGATTCATGGAGAAAATGATAGCATCTGGAGCTAAAAACTCTTGTGATGAATAATCTGGCTCATAAACAATAAGAAGCTTGCATGGTGATTCCATATTTAATATTGGAGAAGGAAATGTGTTTACACCATGAAATAACATGGACACACCAAGCTTGCATATTCGACGGTGTTTTCTTTCTATGATACCTTTCTATTCGAGTGTTTTTGAGCATGAAAGCTGACATAAAATCCCATGAGTTGATAACATATTTTGTTCTAGTGTTTTCTTCCTCTACTTCAAAAAAATCAAATTTTCACCTTGCTGGAAACTCAACAAATTATGTTCTAGACTATGGAGGGATGTAGCTAATACATACACGTACCTCAGTCTTAAATAGATGTATATTCCAAATGGGAAACAGACTGGATACCTCCTTTTGGCTTGATATTTTACTTTGCAGTGTCCCTACCAAAATCCTTTTCCCTACCTCTCTACAAAGCTTGTGGGCGAATGTTGGGCTTTATGGTAGCTTGCTATGATTCAAGCTCTTGTTCTTGGAGGCTCTGTGGTAACAAAAAGATCACCTCCTCTCCTTGTTGACTGAAAAGCCCCACTCTCCAGATCCAGATAAAATTATCTCTTGGCTACCTGAAAGCTGGGGACTATTCTCTTCATCCTCCCTCTATAATTTCTTAATCCATTGAAGTATAAAATGGCCTCTTGCAAAAGTGGTTTGGAAATCTCATGTTCCATCAAAAATCAAGAGTTTTCTTTGCTTGGCTCTTTTGAATAAACTTAACAGTCTAAATATCCTTTGGAGGAAGCTTGGTAGAGGCTATAGGATTTGCCCCCTCAATGATGAGTTCCCTAAGTCAATTGATCACCTACTCATTTCCTGCCCCTTTGCACTTCACATTTGGACTTATTTTTGTAATTCTGCAGATATTTTCTCCTCCAATAGTTCTAAAAGACCTTTTCACCTCTTAGCAAAAGAATAGCTTCCCCTTCGGGATGCATGTTAAGCATTGTCTCTCTTGGCTGCAATATGCTGGAGTATTTGGGAGGAACTTAACGCTGTGTATTTCTCTACAAATCTTCTACTCCTACTGCTGTTGCAATGAAAATCTTGAGGCCTTTTCAGATAGGTCTATTTTGTTCGAGGAAAAGGATACGCCATGCTTTGCCATGGTTGTCGCTAAGATGAAGCATTCACTCCACTGATTTTCTTAAAGACCCTCTCCAACGGGATTTCCTCGTGTTGCCCTTTTGATGGAGAATATGATGCAGTAACTTGTGGCTCTGATTGCTTGTGATCTACTATCTTGCTGCACTCCAATTGCTTTTAGATGTTTATTTTTTCAAGTCTCATAACTACTATCTCTCTTACTAAGGGGTGCTTCTTGTGTGCTAGAACGGCTCTTTTGTAACTCTTTTGAATATTCTATATATTCTCTACACTACATTGTAATTTCGTCATTTTTGTAAATAAATGTTGGTGACTAAAGTGGGTAGACCCTATTAGTCTCCTAATTTATCAAAAAAAAAAAAAGAGTTAACTATATATTTAAAAATTTATTTTTGTTAAATTCACCTCCACCGTCACACCGGAAGATCTTAATAAGAACATCAAATTATGTTTAAATTATTTTCTAAAAACATATGAATATAGAAAATTTACATGTATTTTAGTGGATATAATCACACATATAGTAAATAATATCATCAAATAAATGTCACATAATATCTGAATCCTTGTATAGGAGCAACTAGAGTAGTACCATATAGATCCCTATTAATTTCATTAGAGCAAGAATCTACTACTATAGCTAACAAAAGAAAGTTTGCAACTTTCACAAACAGAACCTTAATTCCAACTAGAAACACATTTATGCAATTTGATTTATTCAAGAAGGAAATTATTTTTCTATTTGCATATTAAAGCCTTTGGTGTCTGGTAGAAAATAATGCTGCTTTTGGTGCTCTATGAGAGTGGATTCCTCCATCTCTAGTTCCCAAAACTACAATCTTCCTGGTTATTACCTTTAGATGAGAACTCAAAAACACAAGAATTCCTATATGTAACCTGCCCTATTGGCAATAAATTCTTTTTGATTTTAGGAATTAGTGGAATATTATTAATATATATGAAAGTGTTTCCCTCCACTTGATATGATGGCATCACCAATATGAGTAATATTTAGATGATTTTCATTCCCAGTAATTATTTTATCTGTTCCAAATTAAGTATTCTAGGACTAAAGTATACCTTGATCGTTTGTCATGTGAGAGCTTGCATTTATAACTGGAACCCACTCTAGGTCTCATGGATTTGTAATAGTTATGGCTGCTAGTGTCGAAGGAATCTCTTCAGCTTGATAAGCATGACTGAAATAGTTCCAGCAGTTGAGAGTAGCATGGCTACATTTGGAGTAAATCTAACATGCTACTGGTTGGTTTGGATATGTATTTCTAGGATTGAAGCCTTGACCATAACTACATGGATTGCCATGAAGGGAGTTATCATCTTTTATGACTCTCTCTCCTTGACAAGTACTTGCAGCTTCCTGTTCTTGGGCTGCTCATGTGAATCCATGCATGCCCTTGAGAAGTTAAGGGAAAAGAATGCATGCTTCCAACTCGATGTTCTGTTGAATTAAAGATCATTTACTGATTAATCAGTAAAAAAAATAAATAATCATTAAATGTGTTCTTCATAGTTTCCTGCATATAGTTTTTTTTTTTTTTTCATTTTTTTTTATTGCATATCTTGGAAATATGGAGTGCTTTTCTCAGGCATGATGAAGTCTCGTAAAGAGAGGAAAGTTATCATGAGCGAGATAGAATGCTTATGGGTGTCAGTGCCTGGATTATCAATGTAGGAACCAGATCTAGGGTTTCAGGGTTAGATCTTGAAATTTTTTCAAGATCATACAGCGGAAGACTAAAATAAATCAAAATTTATTTTCTAAGATCAGAAAATCTCTAGATCTAAGATCCTATTACATGATTATTACATAGCATTAAATCAAAAATTAATATATATATAAATATAGTATGAACTACATGTTGATCATATCAACATGTTTCTATACTAGCTACATCTAATGTATGTATTAAATAATAGATCAGATCTATTACCTTGCAAGTTAGACGCTCTAACCTCGCTGATCCGGGCTTAAGGATGATGTTGCAAGCCGCACACGCGTCCGGCCTCTAGGAGTCGTCCACACGAGCCCACGAATCTCGATCAGAAGTCCTGTTTCAGGAAATCAGCACAGTATGCTAGTGCTGCGCTGATCCTTCTTTGATGGTTGATCAGGTGCCTCCTTCTTCTTGATTTGGACTCTTCCAAAGATGAAAAGTAGAAGGAGGAGTTTCAGATCTGAGACACTCTCAGAAAACTCAAGATGGAGGGAGGAAAGATATGAAAACAAAAATCCAAGAAGAAGACCCTCTTCTTCTTCACATTTTTCTCTCTAGACACCCAAACTTATGTCTTTTATATCTCCATGACCCAAAGGTATTTCTCTCTGATTTTTGGATGGCAGAAAGGCCTCTCAAATATCTATCTCTCCTTCAAATTTCACGAAGAAACTCATCTTATATAGAGAGATATGATAGAGTCTTTGTCTAGGTCAAACACCTAGTCAAGGCTTATCCAAACATGGCAAGTTAAGGGACGCCCAACTCTTGAGCACCTCCTCCATATTTTCGTGCATGGATCATCAGAAAAGGGTGTACAATGTAAACCCTAAAAGCCACAAAAATTCCAAAAAAAATTTGGATAAATTCGGTGCAAAATTGAAAGAGTTTTGGATTTCTAAAACTCTATCTCATAGAATTCGAAATCCAAACTTATTCCTTTTAGATTTGATCCAAATCACCTTCCATGTAAGAAAGAAGAGAGGAGACCTTTTGTGAACGTGGGAGAGATCTGGGAGAGGACTTTTGTCGCACAAAATAAGTGGAGATTGGCGTTGAATAAGAGAGAGGGCGTGGAGAAGGTTTATGTGGCGCAAGGTGGAATCCTAGTCCTACTAGGATTCTGTCTCATAACTTGTTTTAATTTGGTTTCCCAAACCAAATCAAATCAAAATTAGATCAACCCAATTAAAATAAGTCTTAACCTAATTAATAACCTAATTTAATCAGATTAAATTAGATTTAAATCTGATTTAATTTTCTAATCAAATTAGAAATTAGATTGACCCAAGTTCTAGTTGAACTAGGACTAGTCTTTCCTTGCACTTGGCTTATCCAATAAACCAATTGAACTTGATCCAATCAAGCCCAAACCAAATCTAATTAAATCATATTTAATTAGACTTAATCTCAGCCCATTGGCTTAATCAAATTAAGCCAATTAGCAATCAAATTGCTAATCGATCCTCCTGCAACACTTGCACTGGGTTAAATATCAATCGTATTGATTATTTAACCCTATAATGATTCTTAATCGTTGATCAACCATCTGATCGGATCATGAACTCTAATGTGTGTGACCTCATAGGTCCGAACCTAAGCCGGTAGCATAGAAACAAATTCCTATACCAATCGAAGCGACCATCTAGCAATGGTACCCGACGTCCGGATAGGTCGAATGTGTAGAACAACATCCTTAGAACCCATGCGGATATAGTTTTCATATAATTCATCCCCTTGACCAAAATGATCATAAGACACCCCAGAGCTCAACTGTCAACTCTGATCAGGTTGTCCACATTGTATTTCAAAATATCAAATCCATCTGATGGATTACCCTGGCCAAGGTTTTGCTAAATTGAAATACAGCGACTCATTCTTCTCCAACTCTTGGAGTGGTCAATCCCATCTCGATCACACTCTGACTTCGCAAGTACTTGACTGTGCCCAGAAGCCTTCCGTCCCTGAATTAGAAATTCAGTTAGTCCAGTACCAAAGCACAGTGAGTTGCTTGCAAGTCACTGAGGCGATCTCAAGTCTAAGGAACATTTATACCTATATCCCATCAGAGACATTCTCGACAGCAGAATGCTCTGGAGTTGGTCACGTTCAATGACGATATACCCTTACATCTCACCTGTATGCCATACCAGTGTCTCCACACTCTTTGGTTAAGAGGACAACCAACCCATATGGCCTACAGCGACCTATGCTTGATAGAAGCTGTCGTCCTTATTAACAGCCTATCATTTGGTCGTGAACAGTTTTAAGGACTAATCGATAAATCCTCTCTTTATCGAACTTAAATAGTCCTAAGGACTTCATCATAACAACGGAGTTCATTAGAAGATGAAAGCTTATGATGAAAATGCCAAATATATTTTATTTATTAACAAATCAATTACAATACTTGATTGCTCAACCGTCAACAGCTTGACGATTGGCTTTTTGGGACACATTTCCCAACAATCAATGCCGCAAGTAATTATAAAAATAATATATCTTGGTAATTGTCCGATTTAATTAGCTAAAATTTGTTAACAGGGAGGTGCAAATAGTAATTATATCAATTAGATGTTTCTAGTCATGAGTAATGCATCAATTATCAAATTGTGGCATCTGGCTAAATCTTAATCAAACAACTTAACCTGTTATGAATGACGCAAAGCCCTGTGAATTCCTATTTGGCAATTATCATATTAATTTTGACTATCTCAAAAAAATATCACTATTGCTTGGATGATCATTATATAAAAAAGCTTTTCATTAGCTAATGTTTTTCTCCCACCATGTTATTTTGGTATTTCTCACGTAGTAGCTAGCAGTATAGAATCAACTAATAATCATGCAGGTGATATTTATCTTACTATCTTGAATGTAGCACTTTCTGTAAATTTCCATAGTCTCGAGTCTGTAGACATATGAAATTGATCAAATGTGCTGATTAACCAATGTCCAAGAACTAGGAATAGTTATTCCTAGACATTCATTGCTGAAAAGAGTGCAAGGCATCATGTATGTTGAAGAAAAATTGATAGTGAAAAGAAAATTTCCAAAATCATCAATTATGATGAAATCGTTCTACAACTATTGCAAAATGCGATGCTGCTGAAGCAAACATTATTAGTGGTTACTCGTTCAATAAATGTGATGTCTTTGTACTGTAAACTTCCATTGCCAGCTCTAGTTAGGAGCTGATGTCTGCTTGTGTATTGTTCCTCTCATCCTCTCCATAAATTTTGGTGGCTGTTTAGCTTCCCTTTTATCAGACAAAGAAAAAAGAAATAAAGAAAAAAGTAAAAGAATGCTAGGTACCTTAGCACAGTTATGTCATACAACTTCTAAATGAGCTACCTAGAAGAGAACTATTTTTTTTGGAAATGATGGTGAGGACGGCCCAAAATCTTATACCGAAAGCTTCAAACAATTCCCTCAGATGACGAAAACGGAGCTAAAATTTTGCATAAAAATCAACTCTTTTAAATGCGGCTTTGCACCGTACGTATTTGTAGAATTATAAGCCAAGATCTGATGGGAGTGTAATAACCTTGTTGGGTATAAAGTACTCTCCAGTCGAAGTCTGCAGAGGACTGATCCTTCGGGGCTCCTCAGGCTCCCGACCTTGTACGTGATGCCTCTCCGAACTCCCTCGGCCGTCCGGACTTCTTCGACGATAGGCCTCAGTGTTTACCCATCGGGCCGCCCCAAAGGCCCTCTGAGCTTCGCTGTTAGCCATCCTTCTACAACAATCGACTACCCCCGAACTTCTTCCGGGCTTCGTCAGCATCCGAGCTTCCCCGACAACGAGATTTCTACAGTAACCAGGCTCTTTCCACATTTCTACGGCGATCGACCGCCTTTAGGATTCCAGCCGAGTTCCTGTGATAGCCGAACTTCTACCGCGAGCGGCCTACTCCGAACTTCCACTACGAGTGGTCTGCCCCGAACTCTTGCTGCGAGCAGTCTACTCCGAACCCTTACAGCGGACGGCCTACCTCGGATCCCTACTGTAAGCAAATCCCATCCGAGCCTCCGCTGTAAACATATTCCTTCCGAACTTCCATTACAGGTAGACTTCAGCCGAGCTTCTTCGTAGTCGGGTCCCACGACAACCGACCTTCGACCGAGCTTCCACAATAAGCGGTCTCCTTTCAGCCTTCTACAAGAATCAAACTTCGACCGAACTTCTATAGCGGTTGGATATTGGATGAGCTTCTACAACGATCGGACTCCGACAGCTGGATTTCTACAACGACCGATCACCTCCGATGTCTGCCGAACCTCCCCAACGCCATCCGAAGTCCATCACCGGTCGACCCTCCACCAGATCCTTCATAAAATCGAACTTCCCCAATGGATCATCTTCAGGCGAGTTTCCACATCGGGTGAATCTCAGACGGACTTCTCCAACAATCGGATTCCTACCGGACTTCGCCAACGAAAAATTTCTATCTGAGCTTCTGCAGCAGGTGACTCCCACCCGTAGTATCAGCGCAATTTCGCTCCATCAGACGTCCCAGCCGAGCTCCAACCGACGGATCAGAGCTCTCTGACAAGTCACGACAAGAGCCGCCCTCCTGCTCCACTCCCTGCAACGGATTCCATGCCGCTCCACCACTCTCTGACGAGTCACGACAAGAGCCGCCCTCCTGCACCACTCTCTGCAACAGATTTCATGCAGCTCCACCACTCTCTGGCAAGTCCCGACAACGGACACCACTCCACTCTCTGCAATGAGCTCCACGTGGCCCTGAACGACCCATGACGCCACTACTTTCCGTAACAAACTCCACGTGGCTCTGAGCGATCCACTACCAGACGGTTACAGACATCGCTGTCAGTCAGTTACACCCTCCGTCGATAAATAAGGAACCCCCAGACACGTTCTTCTCTAAGCTGGTAACTCTATCTCAAAACTCTACCAAAATTTTCGCTCGAACACTCCATTTCTGTTGAAGCAGAGTACTGACTTGAGCGTTGGAGGGTCTTACCGGAGCACCCCCAACTCCGATTTAGACTTTCTTTATAGGTCTCGGCGGCGGCCGCAGTCATCCCAGCTCCAGCTTCTTCGACTTCGATGGAATTCTGCACCAATAGAATTGGCGCTAGAGAAAGGGCCGTGTGTCTTTGCAATACCCTTGTTCTTAAAGGAGTGCTCAACGGAACCGATTCCGATCATCTTCTCCGACATTTTCTTCTCTTTCTTCTACTAGACCCTTACCTGATGCCTCCCCGCAGAGCATCCACCAGGCGATCCACGGCCTCCACGGTCAGATCTCAGGCTCCGGCCTCACCTCCAGTTTTTCAAGCCCCTCCTCTTCCTCCTCCGGCAACGGCGGTCGAAGTGGAGCAATTCGACCTGCTGGTTCAGCAGGTCAGGGGCCTCACTGAAGCGGTGCAGGCCATGCAACAGCAACAATAATCGCAGGCGTCGGTGCGGTTGGAGAGAACGTCGTCGGAATTCCAAAATCCGATGGTAGGGCGGGCCACTTGAGCCAGTCGCCCCGTCTTTCCCGGAAAGACGAATCCGAGGGTGGAGAGCCCTCAGTCCGATCACGATTCTACTCCCGGAGGATCTCTACCTCCATTCCGCTCGAAGATCCTCGAGACCCGCAGTCACGAGGACTTCCTGGATCGAAGGCTCCAGGAGATGAACCGGCGGATTGAAGAACTCCGCCACGCTCCCCCTGCTTATGGTGAGGACATCTGTACTGACCCTCCTTTTTCTCAAATGATCATGGAGGAATCGATCCCGACAAACTTCAAGCTCCCCCAATTCAAAAGCTATGACGGGACCTCAGATCCGATCGACCACCTGGAAGCCTTCCGGACAATGATGCTGCTCCATGATGCGCCAGACGTCATTCTGTGCCGAGCTTTCCCATCCACCCTAAAGGGAGCAGCAAAGTCGAAGATCCTTATGTGCCCTCACAGCCTTGTTAGGAGCAGGAGGAGAACCTCATCCTAACATGAGCAAAGTCAAAGGTCCGATTTTCTAAAGACTGGATGGGGGGAGAGGCCCTTACAACGGCCCTTATGTGCCCCCACAGCCTTGTTAGGAACAGGAGGAGAACCTCGTCCTAACATGAGCAAAGTTGAAGGTACGATTTCGTAAAGACTGGATGGAGGGAGAGGCCCTCACCACGGCCCTTATGTGCCCCCACAGCCTTGTCAGGAACAGGAGGAGAACCTCGTCCTGACACGAGCTGAAACCGACTGTCGGAAACGAGGGGAGGACCTCGTCCCGACGCAAACAAAGACTCGGTTGATCGACAAGGAGGAAAGCTTCCTCAATGGCTCCTCCACACTCTCACGGCCTCATCAAGAGTGAAGGGAAGACCCTCACTCAAACACAGAAGAAAAGGGGAGACGAAAAGAAAAGGCGACGAACTACACCGACGATAGGCGAAAAACGAACCACATCAAAGGCACAAGGGACCTCGTCCCGACGAGGGAGAAAACCCTTGCCAAAAATCTCTAGTCCCTAAGGATAAATCGATACGGCGGCAACCAGGAACCTTCAAACTACGTCGGCAACGAACAAGATGGAAGACAGAAAAAGTTCGGTGAACGATGAATCAACGCAAGAATCAGCAAGGGATTACAAACTACGTCGACGTCAAACAAGATGGAAGACAAATGGGGTTTGGTAAACAACCATTCAATTAAATTATCAGATATATTATTATTATTTACGTTATAATTTCTATAGCCTTTTTAGAATAACTTTTTCTCTTCTAATGTTCTGAGATACATTAGAGTATGTGTATCCATATCCACAAAGAAGAATATCTGATCACTTAAAATTAAATAATATAAAATAAAATTAATAATTAATAATATTAAATAGAATAAAAATATCAAGTGTATAAAAAATAGTAAAATAAAAGTTTCAAAAATACTAAGTACAAATCTAAAAAAGATTAAGTCCCACAAGGACGTCGTGGTGCCCGTGTTCGCTTGGACCTTCTCAAGAAGGTCCTCAACGGCTGCTTCTGCTCCTGTTGTGATGGCTCCTCCCCTATATCAGTGGAGATCTGCTGGTCATGCTGTTTAGGAAGTGATGCTGTCGGATCATCTACTGACTGAGTGACCCCTCAACCCTCTCATCTGGATACATGGATGGGCCTGAAAAGAAAGTGTCATACTCATGTGGCCAACTGGTATCCGGTGATGTCATCTAAAAAATGTAGGAAGAAGAAGGTGCTGCCATCTGTGGATCAAAAGGCAATGGCATCTGTGCAGCATCTAGTGATGACATCTGCGGAATATTCGGTGATGGCATATGTGGAACATATGGTGACGACATATATCTCATATCTGGTGCATCGGCTACTCCATACCAAGGCGTACAGCTATATGGGTCAACACCAATCGTCATCAATATTTTGAAACTTATTCTCTCTATCTCACGCAGTATCCGAATCCGTTCGTCCTCATCAGTTGTAGATAAAGCACGACGAGCGTCCAACACAAGATCCGACATAGAATCAGTCTACATAATAAAAATAAAATAGTTAATATACTGTAAAATATATAAAAAAATATAACACAAACAATATAAACTAATTTTTGTAGTCTTACCAAAAGACACACAGCAAAACTCTCGCCCTCGTATCCGGAAACTGCATACCGAGGCTGTCCAATGACTCACACTATAATGCTAAAAAATCAAGCCATGTAGTTCTCAATATATGAATGACATCTCAAAATGAGATCACCATGAACAATGTGATCTCGACGTGTATCCCAAATATCGATGTACTCTGCATATCGGATTCGCCAGTTAATACGAGCTCTCCCTCATCGATCAATACGATGAAGTCTCTGGTTGGTATCAAACTGCTCTGGGATATCCTGAATCTGATCAAACTGCCATAAGACACGATCGAAAAGATATCACTCTACCATATCAAAACAAATAAGTGGCACCCCAGCAGTCCATATGTCATGTCCAACTGTACACATGTACGACAATATAACCAATATCTCATCTATATATGGCTCCCATAAAAATTGATAGAGTTAAAATAAAAAAAATTAGTAAGCTAAAATTTTAATAGATTATGAATACTATAAAATGATATTTATAAAAAAATTAAATTTATCCATCTATATGTATCAACTAATGTATCTAACTAGCATCTATAAATCCGTACCACTCTCGTCGATACGTGATGAACGTTGAATGTAACGTTCCATCTGTTTCACAATCTACTCATGTTAAATAAATTTTATCAAATTTAAAATAGTAAGTTTTAAGTAAAAAAAATAATATTTTTTTACCTATATTCCAATGGTCCATCTAGTCTGAATGGAACATCAGGATCATGCTGCTCTGATGGCATCTCGAGAAACTGTCGTCGTAATGGACTGATAATCGGCATACGCTCCCATACCCAAATATGCAAATTTTAAAAAAATCATACATGATATACCCAATGTGAACTATTATTGAATATTAAAAATAAAAATTTTTAATTCACATACCTGTAATAATACAAGATAACCACCAATCTCGCTTTGATCAGCATAAGAACTCCGACACATAGCTCTGTACAGACAAGCTAGTACTGTACTGCCCCAACTGAGTCTACGAGCGAAGTCTAAATCCTCTAATAATGACAAAAATATCAATTTCATCTTATTCGATGAAGTATCGAGTAACAGGACACCACCTAACAACCGTAGCACCTGACCCCTAACATACTGCTGCACCATCTCTTCTGGTGCATCATTCTCAATATGAAAATATCGATAACGATCATCCAAACACTCAATCCTGAGTCGTGAATGATCGAAAAACTGAGCGTCGGGCTCAAACTCTAGCAATCCAAGCACAAAGCCTGCCACTCTGAAATGGTATGCGTGGGATCAACTCCAGTAACTGAATCGCCATCAACTGATAGTCCAGTAAGGATGCTGACATCCTGTAAAGTGATGGTCGCCTCACCAAATTGAAGATAAAATGTGTGTGTCTCTGGATGCCATCTCTCAAGCAAAGCAGTAATAAGACCAATATCCATCTATATACGATCAATCCGATATACTCCATAGAATCTAAGATATCGTAAATAATCCAGCACTCTATGTGGGATGTCCTCTGTCCTCTAAAAGTCAGCATCGGATCGTCGTAGATGAAGGTGTCTGAGCTCCTGCAATAAGATATAATAATTAGATAATGTATATAATTTTTTTTTAAAAAAAATTAAATAGTAAGAGTAGGATTAAAATGCTTACGCTGCCATCTAAAATAGTCTATGATCGATGGTGCTCCTACAATGTAAGAATACTGCCATCTCGAGGATCGAGATACCGCGGATCGTAAGTCATAATATGCTAATGAATCTAAAATAATGATATTATCACAAGTATATTAAAAAATAAAAAATATGATAGCCATTCATTTTATAAAAAATATATTTTAAACACAATATTATCACACAATACAACTTAAACACACAATTCAGTTCATCTCTGGATATTAAACACGTATATTCAAATACAATCTCACAGAAATACATAAAACAATGATGAAAATACATCTTCAGAGTCTTTAATTTTTTTCACTGTTTGAAGTTGAAGTGTGTTGAAGTATCCTAGGACAGCGGCGGCGGTCATGACCCTGTTCTTTACAAATGCTACAGTGGTTCTTACTTCTTATTTGCCTATCATCCATCTCATTTCGTAGTCTTATTGATTTGGTCTATCTTTATGCTTGGGTCTCAAACGATGATGATCAGGAATACATTTGAACATACGTGTATGCATCCAATAATCTTCATGTGGTAATGGATTAAAGTCACTGCTCTAAGTATTCATATATGCTGTAATTATATATGCATCATCCACAAAACCACTAAAATGTACAGCAATTTCTTGACACACAGCTAAAACGTGTGAACATGGATATTTGTACATGCTCCACTTTTCGCAAGAACATTTTCTTTCAGCTAAAGTAACAATATGAAAATTTTTTCCACCTCATAACTCTACGCTTGCTCTCCTCGTAAGCACTTCATATATGCCTCTTTGAAGGTTGAATGCTGTTATTCGATGCTGATTAGCTTTAACCTGATCTTCAGCAATCTTAATTGCAACATGAGGAGTAAAAAGATTATTTAGATTCTCCTCTACATATCTCAAGGCTTAGGCATGTCTCGTATTGAAGTATTTCATAAGACGATAAAATGTCATTTGAACACAAGCTGTAATTGACACATTTCTAACTCCTCGTAAAATATTGTTAAAAATCTCCGACAAATTTATAGTTAAGACACCATAGCGCAGACCATCATCATGTGCCAACGTCCACTTCTTCTTTTCTATCTCAGACAACCAGCTCCAAGCCTCTTCATTCACTGTTCTGATCCTACCCATGATAAAGTTGAACTTACGAACTTGATGAGTGCTTCCTGCTTGCCATACTGCTCTTTTCAGCTGCACATTTTTAAAATAAGTATTGAAATTACTGCAGATATATCTTAAGCAGTATCGGTGATAGGCACGTGGTGGACTCCATCCAATAGACTCATCTGCAATAGCATTTAATATACCTAGATGCCTATCAGAAAGTAAGCATATTCTATTTCTATTTTTAACGATATGTGTTCTAAGCTGGGAAAGAAACCAACTCCAACTTGCAGTCGTCTCCTCATCCACAATTGCATATGCTAATGGAAATATCCCATTCTCTGCATCAATTCCTGTTACAATTAGCATCTTACCTTTAAACTTTCCATACAAGTGCGTGCCATCAATGCTGATTACAGGACGGCAGTGCGTAAAACCCTGGATAGATGGTTTGAAAGTCCAGAAAATATAATTTAAAACTCGGACATTGAAATTCACAGTTTGAAAAAAAATTCATGAAACAACTGTACCAAAATTTGCATGTTGAAGTGCAGCCATATAATAGGGTAATTTAGTATAAGATGGCTCCCATTCTCCATAAATATCAACCAATACCTTCTGCTTTTCACACCATGCTTTCCTGTATGACACTGTATATTGAAATTGATCATTAACGGTTGCCACAATAGCTTCAACTTTAACATTGAGATCTTTCTTAATAATATGTCAGACTAGTATGCCAATCATCCTTCCACTGATATGTTTGTGATCTTGACTCAACCTCATAAACAAATAAGTGTGAGGACCCTCATATTTTGTGATTTGAAAATATTCATATTTTTTCAACAATGCAGCACGAAGCTTCCATTTACAATTTTGAACATTATCTGATGATGCGCATCGTACGGACCATAATTTCGAATGCGACTGAACTACATTGTATGTCCGATGCTTCATAATGTGATAAAGATCAACAGCTCTCCTTACATAATCTTTACTCTCAAACATTAGATCTTTAGAAAATTCAGTCATCGAGGAGTCCCAAAATTGATAGTCAGAGTTCAATCTTCGACCAGCACTAACACAACCACCATTATCTAAATTTATATCGTTAAAAAATTATGGGGGTTCATACAAACGAGGTTGAGATTCTCCCACATTAATATTAGGCTGAACATCTTCATCATCATTCTCATCTTCACCATCATCATCATTACTGCTACTGTCCTCATCCATCCAATAGTCTTCATCTCCGCTTTCATCTGACTCAAAGCCTAGATTATCAGAATTTATTCCACCGACTATCCAGTCATCGTTCTCTATATGAGTGTCGTCTCCTGTGCTTACCACTACTTATTCTAGCAAAGAAGAAGTCACCATAGCAGAAGACACAGGAAAAGTCACTATAGGACTCTGAATAATTGGACAACTAGAGCCGGCAGTAGTAGAATATTGTTCTGCAAATATTGCCTCAACACTATCAGTTTGTACCATACGAGTTACGAAAGGTGAGGAAGGCCCAACATTATTGTCCACTTGAGTTAAAAATCGACTATAGTATCCAAAGCTCGGTACATCTTCCTTTTCAATATATAATTCTAAAAATTGATATTCTGAATATTTCAAAAGAAAGATCAGCATTTCTTCGATATCTTCATCGTCATCAATTGGAACTAAGATATACTTGCTGTGCATTAACTATCCCGACAGATTAGAAGATTTTTATTTTAATTTTATTTTATTTTTTTTTGTCTATAAGAATACTACTGTATAAATGATCCAATAATTCTTGACGTGATAATGATAAAGATACTCTAATCATCCGATTTGCAGGGTAACTGTACTGCACACCAGTTTCATCATTCTGTATCATGCCATCATAATATAATAGAACACGAACTCGAGTACCGGCCATTTTCTCAAAGAAACCTCCGATAAAATCAAAATCAAAAAATTTAGTATTACTAATTATTTTATTGTTTCAAAAGATTTACATGATAAATGCATCATATCATCAACAAATAGGTACAGATAGATCCTATCATATTCAAAAATTATATTAATTCTATAGATTAATTATATTAATCAAACGATACGCAATATGGACCGAAAAAAATTTTGACAGCATTTTCCCTTAGTTCTCCCCACAGACTGAAAATGTGTGAGGAGAACTAAAAGAAAATACTGTCCAAAATTTCTCTCGAACCCTCTGCATATTGTTCGAATAATATAATTACCTATAGAATTAAATGTAATTCCCAAACTGTCCAAACTAGATAATCAATTGACCAATGTATATATTTTACGGTATCCGTACAAAAATATATAATCAAATATATATTTTATATGGATATCGTAGAACATCCTACATTGATCAACTGACAGGTCTACATTTTCATGAAATATAATATATTTTAAAATTTTTAGATTAGGATCGAATCGAATTTTAAAACAAATCTGAATCTAATGAGATAAAAATAAAAAATAAAAAATAATGAGATAAAAATAAAAAATAAAAAGATCGAAATAGAAGGGCGCTGCAGGGCCGCCGTCGGGCCCGTCATGGGGGGGCCACCGCCAGGGCCGCCGTCGGGGGCCCACCGTCGGGGGGCACCACGGGGCCACCGTCGGGGAGGGGCCGCCGCGGGTGGGGATGGGGCGGGGCGGCCGGCCAAGGGAAGGGAAGGGGCCCGCCGTCGGCCAAGAAAAGGGGAGGGGCACGGCGGGATGATCGCCGGCCAAGGGAAGGAGACCGCCGCCGGCCGGCTATCACCGACGGGCCAAAGAAAAAGAGGGAGAGAGAGAGAGGAAGAGAGAAGGAAGAGGGAGAGGGAGAGAGGAAGAGGAAAGAGAGAGGGCGGCCGGCCAAGGGAAGGGGAGGTGCGGGGCGGCCGCCGGCGGACCAACCACATAGGGGGCGCGCTGGACCGTCGCCGGCGGGCCAAGGAAAAAGAGGGAGAGAGAGAGGAAGAGGGAGAGAGAGAGAGAGAGGAAGAGGAAAGAGAGCGGACGGCCGGTCAAGAGAAGGGGAGGGGCGGGGCGGCTGCCGACGGACCAACCACATGGAGGGGTGCGTGGGCCCACCGTCGGTCATCTATCGCCGACGGGCCAAGGAAAAAGAGAGAGAGAGAGAGGAAGAGGAAAGAGAGAAGAGGGATCTCATCGCTATCGGGAGCTCAATGTCGTGCCGTCGGAGAGGAGAAGGAACACGCGGAGAAGAGGGACACACCGGAGAAACATCGGAGAAGAGGGAAAAGAGGGAGGTTTTCTTTTTTTTTTTGGGTCTTAAGGTTCAAAAACTTCAAAAGGGATGGCATTTTCAAAAATGCCATTCTCTTTGACATTTTTATTTCAATTTTTTTATTTTTTTATGATACTTTTAATTTTTTTAATTTTTTTAGTTATTTTTATATAATTTTTAATAAAAAAATTAATTTAAAATGGAGATAGTAATTTGAAATGATAATTTTTATTTGAATTAAAGTTAAATTTTTTTAAAAATATATAATTACAATTTTTATTTTTTTCTTATTTTTTCTCTTTTATTCACTTTTTTTATGGTATTTTTCTTTTAATTTTTTGGAATTTAAATTAAAATTTTTATAATTTAAAATTTTAGTTTTAATTTTCTCCCATTTTTACCCTTTTTGGCATTTTTTTAGGTATTTTTTTCTTTTGTTTGGAATATTTTTAAAAAAATTAAATTTAAATTAATTTAGTAATTTAAAATGATATTTTTTATTTGAATTATAATTAAATTTTTTATTTTTTTAAATTCAAAATTATAATTTTTATTTTTGAATTAGAATTAGAATTTTTATTTTTTTTTCAATTCAATTCTTTTCCCTTTTTTTTTATGATATTTTTTTATTTTTTTTACACTTTTTTTTCAGATATTTTTTTAAAAAAATAATTTGAAATGGGAAGAGTAATTTGAAATAATATTTTTTATTTAAATTAAAGTTAAAATTTTTATTTTTTAAATTTCAATTTATAATTTTTATTTTTTTCTCATTTTTTCACTTTTTTAATGTCATTTTTTTATTTTTTTATTTTTTTGAATTCAAATTAAATTTTTAATTTTTTTTATAATTTAAAATTATAATTTAAATTTTTTTCTCAATTTTACCATTTTTTGATTTTTATGATATTTTTTCTTCTCTTTGAAATATTTTTTAAAAAAATTAATTTGAAATGGAAAAAGTAATTTGAAATAATATTTTTTATTTTAATTAAAATTTAAAATTTTATTTTTTTAAATTAAAAATTATAATTTTTCTTTTTTCTTTTTTTATGGCACTTTTTATTTTTTTAATTTTTTAAGATTTTTTTGGGATATTTTTTTTAAAATATTAATTTTAAAAGAAGAAAATAATTTGAAATGATATTTTTTATTTGAATTAAAATTAGAATTTTTATTTTTTAAAATTTATTCAAAATTATAATTTTTATTTTTTTCTCATTTCTTTCTCATTTTTCCTTTTTTATGATATTTTTAATTTTTTTAAAATTTTTTGTTATGATATTTTTAAAAAAATTTAATTTTAAATGGGAAAAATAATTTGAAATGATATTTTTATTTGAATTAAAATTAAATTTTTTTATTTTTTAAAATTTAAAATTATAATTTTTATTTTTTTCTCATTTTTTCCTTCTTTTATGATATTTTTTTAAAAAAAATAATTTAAAAAAGAGATTGTAATTTAAAATTTTGATTTTTATTTGAATTAAAATTAAAATTTTTATTTTCTTAAGGTTTAGAATTATAATTTTTATTTTTTTTAAATTTTTTATATTATTTTTTATTTTTTTACATCAATTTTTTTAGATATTTTTTAAAAGGATAATTTGAAATGGGAATACTAATTTGAAATGATGATTTTTATTTTAATTAGAATTAGAATTTTTAATTTTTTATAAATTTAAAATTATAATTTTTTATTTTTTTATTTTTTTTTTATTTTTTTTAAAATAAAATATAATGACATTTTTTAAAATACCATTTGAAATGATATTTTAAAAAATACTATTTGATTTGATAATTTTATTTTATTATTTTTTTTATCCATGTGAAAATTTATATGGAATAGGATGGTGACGTAACCATCATAAAGCATCATTTTGGATGGCGTTTTATGCTGTTTGTATTATTTTGATAAATAAATTAAAAATTAAATTATTTTTATAAATAATTTTTTTAAAATTAATTAGATAAAATACTTTCATCTTTTTACTATCTATACGTTTTCAAGTACAGGCGACCAATCAATGGAGTAATTGGCACTATTCTCGGGCTTGCAATATAATGAGACGACAAATGAGTGGAAGTAATAATCTGTCAACCTGCATTTGCTCATGATGGATACGAACAAAGCAACTACCGGACAAGAAAGGAAACTATTCGGTGGAGTGGGAATCCTGAATCACAACACCCTTACAACAGCAAGAGCCAATGTAAGATGCACCATGTGAGCTAATTCTCTACCAGCAAATCCAGGCATATTGTTTCCTATTGATGATACCTTTCTTCAGGTGGGGGTCCCTTAACCAGCCACAAGAAGCAGCAGTATAGGATGCATGTGAACACAAAGATGGTCACATCTAGATATGTACCTGTATCAAACCTTCACCTTGCTTTAGACGCAGTCCATCTGATTTTATGGAGATGGATCACTTGCAAGATGAGCCATACTAACATATGCACAAATAGGGCCATAGCCCAATGGTTGTACCTCTCCTCCAAATGAAGGAGGTTCCAAGCTTAGACTCTTGTTTTTCTTATCAAACCTAGAACTTGCATCATCTTTCTTGAATCTTCTTATTTTCAAAAAAATAAATAGATAAATAGTTGCAAGTTTGGAACAAGAGCTTGTCCTTGTAGTCCGCACCCTTTTGCTTAGATATTTTGAATCTTCGATGAATCTTCTTAAAAAAAAAAATGAAGACGGGTAATTATCCTTCTCTCCCCTCTCTCTCTGAAGAAGAAAAAAAAAAAAAAAAGAGGAAGCTCTAAATCAAATTCGCATGCAACAAAATGTGACTTATGGATCGAACACCGTTCGACAAGTTGGGACATTTATTCTAAACTAGCACATGAAATTGTGTCCTCCTGAAGTTCAAGTTCCACCTCCATGTGTGTTTAAGTTTCAAGAAGCAATATTATCTTGGTTTTACATTCAAACAACAGCATTACTTAATAAAACACCCAGTTTTGACAGCATAAAGAACCCACATTCTCTGTCCACCAAAACGAGAATCAACGTTCTCTTGTTCGTTTGCGGCGATTGCGTGCAATGGGGCAGGGACCCGAATGTTGCTCAAAGAAAGTGCCAGAGTAACACTATAACAAGATGAGGAATTCTTTGTGCATAGTAGGTAGTGTAGAAATATGTGTATCGCTCATGGTGATTGGTTTGGACACGGAATCGAAGTGCAATGCATGTAAAAAAAAAATTTTTTTCATCAGCTCCGTGCGAGAACCAATCACCGCTCGTGGTGCGCAAAGAATTTTGCAACAAGGAATAATGTTATGGGCTAGTTTGGATGTTGGGCCCAAAATCTTATAGAATTCGTGGTCCAACCATAAAAAATAGAGAAATTCTTTGTACACCGTGAGTGATATAGAAAATCCGACGGAGAGTACACCGCTTTATGTGATTGGTCTACGTAGCCACCATTTCTCAATATGCATTTAATGCCTATAGTTCTGTGTTTTTTCATTTGAAAATTTTGAATGATAAAAATATCTATTTTTTGAAAAAAATTATAATATCTTATGCCCATATTATGACATCCTGCGTGCAGGAAGTCATAATTTTGATGCAAAATATCCTAATATGCCATAGGATATCATAATTTTTTTTCAAAAAATAAAAATATTTTTATCATTCAAAATTTTCAAACGAAAAAATAGAATTATAAGTATTAAATGTGCATTGGAAAGTGATTGGACAAAAATATCATTTCTATATTATGACATTCTAATTGATATCATGACATCCTGGACCATATCATGACATCCTACATGCATGAAGTCATAATTTGATGCAGTATGTCATAATATGTTATATGATGTCATAATTTTCTGAACCATATTGTGACATCCTGCGTGTAGAAAGTCATAATATGTTACAGAATGTCATAATTTTTTTCAAAGAGTAGAGATATTTTCATCATACAAAATTTTTAAACCAAAAAGTAAAACTGTAGGCATTAAATGCGCATTGAAAAATAATGACTATATAGATCAATCATATAAAGCAGTATGCTCCACGTCGGATTTTCTACATCATCCGCAGTGTATAAAGAATTTCTCTAAAATATATTGGATTATAAGTAGGCTAGGCCCTATATTTATAAGTATCTAGAATCATTTTTGAGTGAGCTAGTCTGGATCCCATAAGAAGAAAAAAATAATCTTAGTCGGGCTAGCCCATTCAAAAAGTGATTCTGAATACTTATAAATAAATGGTCTAACCTATTTGTAGTCCATTATTTTTGATGTTTGGACCATGAATCTTATAGAATTTTGAATCCAACCACCCAAACATATCTTAAGTGACAAGAAGACTAGTCATTAATGATTTTTTTTAAAAAATTTTTTTGGTACAAATGCTTTCTCGAAGGTTTGATTGTTGAGTTTATGTCAGTGAGCAACGCTACGGTAAGGAACAACATTAAGAGATAATTGAAATAGAGTTAGCTTTAGTTGAAGAGAAATTCTTTGTCCACTGCAAGTGGTGCAGAATGTATATACCATCTGAAATAATTGGCTCATGTGCAGGATCAGAATATGACATACAAAAAAAAAAAAAATTAATTCTATATGTGAGCTAATTACTATGAATGGTGGGCATGATTCTACACAACTTGCGGTTTACAAAAAATTTCTCTTAGTTGAAAATTCCATTACGGAAGGCTGGCCATGGCAAAATGATCCTTCCGCCTGGACCACAAGTGCTTAGTCTATAACCCTAATGTCGAAATGATTTTGTAAGGATCGGGTTTTTATCTTTTTGGTGGAAGCATTCATTGTTGTTATTCTGTTATATCGAGGCTTATCACTAAGTTTGTTTAGGATCTAGTCCAGGTCAACCGGAATACAATCCGAAATCTTCAAATCTGTATGATATGACCCAATGATTTGATGGCAAGAAATAAAGCAAAAACTTGTAACATTAAACACATATAAATATATAATATTTATTTAGATAAGAAATGAAGAGTTTTGATTGGACTCGGCATAACCAATCCCAAGCTTAGTTCACTTATTTCATTCGGATTTGAGATCTTGCCGTAATTACCATACGGAGCCAAAAGTTTTTCCCGGGCCCAATTAGTCATTCAAATATGTTGGGGTAAACCAATCAACCCTCCGACTTTGATCATCATAATTTCAATGGTACACTGATTGGATATACGATTTCGATTCTTCATTGATCGATTGAGTAAATCGTACCAACTTACGATCGATTGATCGACTAATATTCGACTACTATCGATCAACAGCGGACAATTTAAACCATCGGCGTAACTGAACTATTAGCCGATGGTCACTTATAGATTTTACCGACATATGGTCGGTTAATCTGTTCAATGTACCATAATCATTATGGATGGTTATTGACTACGTGTCACGGATATTCAGAAAAATTAACAAACTCACTAACTCCACATTTATGATATGATAATTCAGCATCATAAAAAGCAGGACAACGTGCTCGACGGTTACATCAAAATTATCTATAAAAGGAGGGCAAGTGAACAGGACGGGTAAGACACTTTTAAGCCAGAGCTCTGCTACTTTCAACTTTTAAATCTACTATTCATCAATTCTCTCTTTGACTTAAGCATCAAAGAATCCCTGTTGGATATAACTCCGATCTATGAGGATGCTGTTTTGCAGGTGCTCATCACCGCGATAGACGACAGAGAGTTGGCCGCAACAGATTGGCACGCCAGGTAGGGGAAAAGATCACACTCGCCATGGCAAAAATCAGAGCCCAGCATTCGACTGCAACTGGATCGACGAGGCACTCTTCTCGTTGGAAAGAGATTCCTCCCCTCCTCCGATAGCAGAGCCCAGTTCCTCACGTTCGGTGGTCATCGTGGACATTCAAATCACTGCACTTGTACAGTAGATGAACTTCTTGACGGAGGCAGTCAAAAATCTCCAACAGCAGCAAACCCAGCAGCAGCAGCCATCGGCGGAGCAACTGGTGGCACAGTCGGTGCCGTCCAGGCACAGTCGCCGTCATCCATGGTGATCACCTTCTCCTTCTCCAGAGCGATCGTCTCGGCTCTCCCATCGAGACGAACAACGACATTCTCAGCACTTTCGTCGTGCCACCCATCGTTCGTGGCGTTCCTCCTCTCCTTCCCATCTCCACAGCATTAGGAAGGGGAAACAACCGTGAATGCCTTCTGCTTCTCCTTCAGGCTCGTCGGGAGGTTTCACCTCTAGAGTTTTCCAGCAACAGCGATTCGATGACTATGAACGCAAGTTTCAGAAAATCAATCGTCGACTCGCTCAGCTCTAGGTTGAAAGTCGGAAATCTTCCAATAACTACGACTTACACACCGTCCAATCTCTTTCTCAACACATCTTAGACGAGCCGATTCCATCTCGATTCCAGATGTCGTAGGTGGAGCCATACGACGGCTCCACAGACCCGATAGACCGTCTTAAGAGCTATAAGTCTCTCATGATGATTCAGGGAGCAACCGACGCCCTCTTATGCATGGCTTCCCGGCAATCCTTCGGAAAGCTGCTCGAGCCTGGTACTCCGGGCTTCCGTCGAGAAGCATATATTTCTTCGGACAGCTCGAACATTCTTTCATAGCTCACTTCAGTACTAGCCGAAGGCCACTATGAAATTCTGACAGTCTTTTCTCAATCAAGCAGGGAGAGACTGAGACATTGAGAGATTTTGTGGCTCATTTTAATGCGGCCACACTTGAGGTCAAAGATTTCAACAAAGACATGGCTATATCGATCATTAAAAGAGGTTTGAGGATATCTCGATTCACATATTCTTTAGATAAAACTCTCCTTCGGACTTATTCTGAACTTCTGGAGCGTGCATACAAGTATATGCGCATGGACAAAGAAGCTTCTAACCGACGCCAGATAGAATGTAAGGGTCAGAAGAAGAAAAAATAGAAGAAAGGAGAAGCTCCAGTCGAACCAAGTCGGCCACCTTCCAATAAGCGAGCTTCGCCTCGATGATGGAGTTTAAGACTGAGCTACGGCAGGTATGACTCCTATACTCCTCTTTCTGCTCTTCGTGCGTAAATTCTCATAGAGATCAAAAGAGCAAAATATCTACGACACCCTCCCCCAATGAAAGCACCATCGAGGAGCCACGATCGAAAGAAATACTGTCGGTTTCATCGTGATCACAGTCACGATACTGAACAATGCATTCAACTCCGAGATGAGATAGAGGTCCTAATTCGACGAGGCTATCTCGAAAAGTATCGGAGAGATCCGCCGACTCAATCTCCTATCGATCGACGATCTCAGCCGCAAACAGAGGAAGCTATAAATAATCAGCCGACTGTAGGGGTTATCAATATGATCTCCGGACAATCGAACTGGAGGGCAATTTCTGAAGATGAGTCGGTGAAAAGATGACGACTCAATAATGCAATAACTTTTTCAGAAGAAGACGTTCGAAAAATTCAAACTCTCCATGGTGATGCTGTTGTTGTTTCAGCAATAATAGCTAATTATGATGTAAAAAAAATTCTTGTAGATAATAAAAGTTTGACTGATGTTCTCTTTTATTTGACTTTCTTTCGAATACGACTACCGACTGATTGACTCAGAAGAGTCTCGATGCCATTGGTCGGCTTCACAGAAGATGCTGTCACGGTAGAAGGAGAAATTTTTCTCTCCTTAACCGCTGAAACTGAACCACAACAGAGCACTATCTCCATAACGTTCACGATAGTTCGAGTTCCTTCAACTTATAATGTCATACTTGGATGATCTAGACTTAACACTTTAAAAGCAATGGTTTCGACATACCATCTACTAGTCCGATTTTCGATAAAAAATAGAGTCGGAGAGATGCGTAGAGATCAACAGCTTGTCCGACACTGCTTCCTTGTCTCCATCCAAAATAATAAATTTGAAGACTCTCTACCTGTCGACAAATTGGACCAAAGAAAGAATCAAAATAGGGGTTAACCAGCTAAACAACTGGTCTCTATCCTATTACAAGAAGAGGATTCTGAGAAAATGGTTCAAATTGGATCGCAACTGCCCAATCCAGAGCTGCAGCAGTTAGTAAATTTACTCAAGAGCAAACGCTGACATTTTTGCTTGGTCAACCATCGATATGCTCAAAATTTCTTCAGAAGTAATAACTCACCGACTTAACGTCAACCCAAATGTTAAGCCGGTAAGACAGAAGAAACGGCCTTTTGCTCCTGAGAGACAAAAGGTCATTGATGAAGAAGTCGACAAGCTCCTTGCGACGCTAACTCCACTAGCCAGCCAACACCCCAAGGTATGAGACACAAGTGTTTACAGGGAAAAACCCCCAACCTTTTCTTACTTTTCTTCTCAAAAGTACAAAGGACACACCTGCCTCATGCAAGAGGTCTCTCACCCTCTCACCTTGGTGTACAGAGCACTCAAAACCCTCCCAGGTTACACAGAATGCTCTCTCACAGCCTATGGAAACACCCTTCCTTGGCTGATTTTCCCTCTCTCGGCTGCCTCCCTCAGTCTTTGGCCGATAGGCCTATATAGCATCTCTGGCCGTGGGCCACTCGCCCACTTTCCTGGCAGCGCGCGCCCACTCCCTGGTAGCGCGCCCACTTTGCTAGGTAGTTGGCTGAACCGCCCAACCAACTGTGAGTCCCGGTCAGCCACGCCCCGGAACTGCAAGGAACCGCCAGCAACCGCAACCTGGCGTGCGCGCGTGCCGACCGCGCGCACCTCCGACTTGCATGCGCACGCCTCCGCTTTCTGCGCGCGCACATCTCCTGCGCACGTCGCCCACGCTGTGCCGCAGCTGGACTCCGCTATTTTCGCACGCACTCCGCTTTCTGCGTGCATGACTCCTGCGCACGTGCCCCCGCACTGAGCTATGCCCTGCCCGAGCAATCACATCTGCGCCCACAAGCAGTGCCGCACCTGCGTCCATGCAGTGCCGCGCCTGTGCCCGAGCTGTGCCACGCCCATGCCCGAGTTGTGCTACACCCATGCCCGCAGACAGAGCCGAGTCCTTCTGGCCGAACCCAAGCCAAGGTGCGCCTAGCCTGCGCACCCATGCCGCACATCATCGCCATGTCGCGCGCTCCTTCGGTGTGCCGTCCCAAAGATGTGCGCCCTCCTTGCGCACAATGCTGCACCGAGCCCGCAGACAGAGCCGCGTCCTTCTGGCTGAACCCAGGCCAAGGTGTGCCTAGCCTGCGCGCCCGTGCCGCGCATCATCGCCATGTCGTGCGCTCCTTCGGTGTGCCGTCCCGAAGATGTGCGCCCTCCCTGCGCACAATGCTGCACCGAGCCCGCAGACAGAGCCGAGTCCTTCTGGCCGAACCCAGGCCAAGGTGCACCTAGCCTGCGCGCCCGTGCCGCGCATCATCGTCATGTCGCACGCTGCGAACCTACCAATATCCGGAGCGCAGGTCCAGCTTGGTGAAGAATGTTGCCTTGGCCAATCTGTCAAAGAGGTCAGCCACAAGGGGGATTGGATACTTATTCTTCACCGTTATCTTGTTCAGGGCTCTGTAATCTATGCACATGCGCAGCGAGCCATCCTTCTTCCTTTGAAACAGCATCGGGGCTCCATAAGGTGCTTTGGAAGGCTGGATCATGCCGGCATCCAGCAGCTCAGTCAATTGCTTGCGCAGCTCCCCCAGCTCCAAGGGATTCATGCGATAGGGCGCTTGGGCTGGTGCCTTCGCTCCCGGCACCAACTCAATCTTGTGGTCAGTTGTTCTCCTTGGTGGAAGTTCCTTTGGCAGTTCGGCTGGCATGAGGTCTGCATACTTCTGCAGCAGGTCAGCCACTTCATTGGGAACTTCCACCATGACTCCTTCCTTCATTTCCACCAAGGCCACCAGGAAGGTAGCTTCACCTCATCTCAGCCCATGCTTTACCTGCAAGGCTGACAACATCGCACCAGATGTTCTTCCATTCTTTGCTGGAGGGTTAGCCACACTCGAGATGAAGCAAGGGTATTCTTCGTGCAGCAACATGAGCCCACCCAGATGTGGCAGCAAAGCTGTCTTTGCTTGCACAAACAACTCAAGACCCAGGATGATATCAAAATCATCCAATGTAACAATAGTGAAACCGAGGACACCAGTCCAAGACCCAAGGGATACCTGGACGCCAGCAGCTATCCCAGCAACATCACGAGCCGCAGAGTTCACAGCTTTAATCTTGCTGCTGCTCTTGGTCACCTTCAGCCCGAGCACATGCGCAGTCCGCTTGATCATGAAGTTGTGTGTTGCACCTGTGTCCGCCATGGCCAACATCTCTTTTCCGCCCAGCCTGACCTTCATGTACATCAGGCCGGATGGTATGCTCCTCTCCGCTCGCATAGCGTTGACGAGTTGGAGTGGATTGACGCGTGAGGGGCTGACTTCATCACCTCGACCACCCTCCTCTACCACGGCATTGAGTCTTTCCTTCTTCGGGCAGTCCTTTGCCCTATACGGTCCACTACATATGAAACAACCAGAGAAAGTACTGGTTTTACCTTTCTCTTGTGCGCTAGCCTTGCCAACGCTTTGGCCATTCTCTCGGCCTTTGGATTTCTTCTGGGCAGCTGGCTTGCTAGTCCCTTCTGTACCCTCTATAGGCCGACTGATGCGAAAATCAACCAAGCCATCCGCTGCAGCCATGGCCGAGGGCAAGTCTTTCACGCCTTGCCTCCGGAGTTCCATCCGCACCCACAGTTGCAAGCCGGACAGAAAATTAAATAGCCTGTCCTCGTCCGACATGTTGCGGATGTCCAGCATCAACGAGCTGAATTCTTTGACATAGCTCCTCACTGAGCCCACATGTCGCAGCTTTTTCAAGGATTCCCACGCCAACCATGAAGTATTGCAGGGTAAGAACTGGTCCTTCAGTTCTTTCTTAAGGGTCTCCCAAGCCTCGATCTTCGGTCTGCCCGCACTAGCATCATTGTCTAACCTGGTGTGCCACCATAACTTTGCATCTTTGGTTAGATACATGCTATTAAGAGTTACCTTCTCTTTATCAGGGACTCTTGCAGCGACGAAGTACTGCTCCATGTCCCATAGAAAATTCTCGATGGCCTTAGCTTGCGCTCCCCCTCGAAGGCCTTTGGCTCCGATACCTTCATTGAGCGGGATGGTTCTGCAGCAATGGCACCCAAGCTGTAGAATGCTGTCTTGAGCAATCCCATTTTGCTCTCTGCAATGCTAACACGAGAGGCTAGAATGGCACTTACTTCTTCAAACCGAGATTGAAGTGTGCTCAGCCTTTCCTCGAGCTCATCCAATTTGGATATCACCGGACGTTCCAACTCCTCTGGAACTTCATCGAGTACCTGCTCGATGATTGTTACCCACTCTCGAACACTATTGTTACATTGGATGATTTTGATATCATCCTGGGTCTTGAGTTCTTTGTGCAAGCAAAGGCAGCTTTGCTGCCGCATCTGGGTGGGCTCATGTTGCTGCACGAAGAATACCCTTGCTTCATCTCGAGTGTGGCTAACCCTCCAGCAAAGAATGGAGGAACATCTGGTGCGATGTTGTCAGCCTTGCAGGTAAAGCATGGGCTGAGACGAGGTGAAGCTACCTTCCTGGTGGCCTTGGTGGAAATGAAGGAAGGAGTCAAGGCGGAAGTTCCCAATGAAGTGGCTGACCTGCTGTGAAAGTATGCAGACCTCATGCCAGCCGAACTGCCAAAGGAACTTCCACCAAGGAGAATAACTGACCACAAGATTGAGTTGGTACCGGGAGCGAAGACACCAGCCCAAGCGCCCTATCGCATGAATCCCTTGAAGCTGGGGGAGCTGCGCAAGCAATTGACTGAGCTGCTGGATGCCGGCATGATCCAGCCTTCCAAAGCACCTTATGGAGCCCCGGTGCTGTTTCAAAGGAAGAAGGATGGCTCGCTGCGCATGTGCATAGAT